>NC_046658.1:168716301-168733339 GCF_010883055.1 Belonocnema kinseyi | reverse complement strand
AAGCGATTGACCAAGTGTATAGAGCTCCAAGGAGATTATGTTGAAAAATAAAAAAAAATTTACCCAAAAAAATGGTTTTTATACTTCATTCTAAGGACTTATAGAACTACCCTCGTAGATAAACTTTCTCGAAACACACTGATTAATGAAAAACAGATCCTTTCATAATTTAATTTACAGAGAGGTGCAAATATGCAATAGACTGAAGAGTAAGGTGCCACATTCTGTAAGAATTAATAGAGCTGAGTTTGGATTTGAAGTAGTCAATAGAAGGAGCTTGAACAGAAAGTCACTTTAGGTCAATAGGCGACATTTTAATTTGTTAAAACTTATTTTAAAACGGTAGTAATTTGAAATAATAAAAGTAATTTAAGTCAATAGAAGTAATTTGAAATTCAGAAAAGTCATGTTAAGTCAATAGAAGGAACTTAAACTTGATAAGAGCAACTTCAGTGAAGAGGAGATACTCGAACTCAGTAAAGGTCACTTTAACTCAACAGAACAATTTTTAATTTATAATAAGTCACATTGAGTCAATAGTAGGAACTTAAACTCAATAAAAGTTTCTTTAAGTCAATATCAGTCACTTTAATTCGAAATAGATCACTTAAAGCCAATAGAAAGTGTTTCAGCTCAATAAAGTGACTTTAAGTTAATATCAGTCACTTTAGTTCAACTTAGGTCACTTAGAATTAGTTGAAGGTACTTTAACTAAATAAAGTTACTTTAAGTCAATAGCAGTCACTTTAAGACAACAGGTGACAATTGAACTAAATAAGAATCATTTTAAGTCAATATCGGTCGCTTAGAATCAATACAAAGAAGGAACTTCATAAAATTAACTTTAGGCCAATAGAAAGAAATGTAATTTAAATAAGAGCTAATATTATTAAAAGTGACTTCAGTCAATAAATGGAACTTAAAATTAATGAAAGATAATTTATTACAATATAGGTAGGTCACTTAGAGTCAATACGTAGAAGGAACTTGAACTTAACAGTGTCACTTTAAAGTTTAAGTCAACAGAAGCATCTTCCGCTTAATGTAAAATCATTTTAAATCAATAGAAGGTTTTTGAAGTTAAATAATTTAGCTTATAATCAAAAGCAGTGACTTTAAGTCAATAAAAGGAGTTTAAAATTATCAAACTTCCCTTAAGTCAATAGAAAGAGGTTGAACTTAAAAGTTACCTTAGGTAAATTGGCGTCACTTTAATTTCATATAACTTATTTAAAAAACACAAGAAATTCGAACTGATAAAAGACATTTTAAGTCAATAGAAGTAACTTGAACTCAATAAAAGTCACCTTGAGTCAATAGAAGTCACTTCAAGTCAATATTTATCACTTTGTGTCAAAAGCAGTCTCTGGAACTAGATAAAGGTTAGTTTAAGGTAATAGAAGAAAATTTGACTCAAGAAAGGCACATTGAGACAATAGAAGGAATGTGATCTTAATAACAGTCACTTCAGGTCAATAGAAGGATCTTTAACGCGTTGAAAGGCATTTTGAGTCCATAGCAGTAAATAAAATTTACTTTAATTTAACAGGAATTACTATTAGGTAAATAGATGGAAATTAAACTAAATAAAAGTCATTTTAAGGCAACAGAAGGAATTTGAACTTCACAAAAGTCACTTTAATTTGATAGAATGAACTTGAAATCAACAAAGGTCGCCTTAAGTCAATAATAGTCTTTTGAGGTTAATATTAGTTACTTTAAGTAAATAGTATTCGCTTCAACTAAATAAAGGTCACCTTGAGCTAATAGAAGGAACTTGAACTAAAAAAATTACTTCAAGACAATAGAAGGGATTTGATTCTAATAAAAGTCACTTTGGGTCAATAGAAGGAACCTAACTCATTAAAATGCAGTTTAAGTCCGTAACACCCATCTTATTCTGAATCTAAGTTACTGTAAGTCAAAAAAAATCACCTTTTTCAATAAAAGTTACTTCAATTTAACAGAAGTCATTTTAGGTCAATAGAAGGTACTTGAAATTCATAAAGGTCACCTTAAGTCAATAGCAGTCACTTTGAGTCAATATTAGTTACTTTAAGTAAATATCAGTCACTTTAACCAAATGAAGGTCATCTTAAAGTGATAGAAGGCACTTTAACTAAAAAAAAATTACTTTAAGACATTGCAAGGAACTTGATCTTAAAAAAAGGTCACTTTAAGTCAATAAAAGAAACTTTAACTTTTTAAAGGGCAGTTTAAGTCCATATCATTCACCCTAATTTGAATATAAATTAATTTTAAGTAAATAATAGTCACATTAACCTAATAAAGGTCATCTTAAGATAATAGAAGGAACTTGAACTAAAATGTGTCACTTTAAGATAATCTAAGAAACTTAACCTTAGTGATAATCACTTTAGATCAATAGAAAGAACTTTAACTCATTAAAAAGCTGTGTAAATGAATAGCAGTCACTATTTTTAATAAGATAATAGTTACTTAAATTTAACCAAGATCTCTTTAGCTGCATAGGAGGAACTAAAACTGGAAAAAAAATGATTTTGCGTCAATAGGCATCACTTTAATTTAATATAGGTCACATAGAATCACTGCACAGAAGGAACTTGTACTCAATAAAATTAACTCGTGGCCATTAGAATTAATTTAAATTTAATAAAGGGCAGGTTAAATCCATAGCAGTAACTTTAAGTCAACAGAAGGAGCTTGATATGATTAAAAGTGACTTTATGTCAATAAAAGGAATTTAAAATTACTTTGAGTTAATACATAGAAGGAGCTGGAAGTTCATAAGTACCGTAAAAATCATTTTGGACCAATAGAAGGTATTTGAACTTATTTAATGTAACTTTTCGTCAATAGCCATCACTTTGAGTCAATAGAAGAAGTTTGAAATTATTAAAAGTCACTCTAAGACAATAGAACAAATTTGAAATTAATGAAAGTCACTTTATTTCATTAGTAGGTACTTATATTCAATTTTCTTTAAAACATACATGCATGAAATTGAGTAAAAATCTATAAAATCAAGGTTTTAATTCAGCACATTTAAATTCCGACACGCCTAAATTTCCTAAATTAATAGGATAAATGATGCAAAGCTGTTCCAAAAATCTAGAATCAGTTCAAGCCTTAAGGCGCTTTTAACGAGTTATTTTCGTTTGAATCACTATACATCTGAAAGGATGAATTTTCAAAATTAACATTTTTAGAACATAATCCAAATCCAATTATAACTGTCTAGATAGAGAGCTTACTCTGGAAAATGTTTTTTTCTTAATTGAAAATTGAGTGTGTATTTGCGCCTGAAACTGGCAACACAGGCAGCCCAGAGGTACCCAATAGTCAGTCTCGCTAGTTTCAGTCGCGCATAGAGCCCTTTTTCAATTACAAAAGAAAACAAGAATATTTTCCAAAAAAAGCTCTCTCTTCAAACCAGTATAATTGCCTTTAGATTATGTGGTAAAAATATTAAGTTCAACAATTCATCCTTTTAGACGTATATTGGATCAACGAAACCGAGACTCATTTTATAAGCGCCTTAACTGGTTCTAGATTCTGGTCAAAATCATCCACCTTAAGTAATTTAAAAAATCAATTTAAGAATGTCCGAATTTACCTAAAAAGTTCAAAATTACCCAGATGGATTGAAAAATGAATAAAATAATAAATTATCAAGCGATGTCTTTTAGTAGTATTTTAAGACTTTTCTTTCTTCGATTTCACTTATTTTTTCTTTTCGTGAAATATCTATGTGAAATATATTCCTGACTCCGGCCGAGTTTCACATAAATAAAGTGAAGCTTCTGTAAACACACAGATTAATGAGAAATAGACTCTTGCATAATTTCGGAAATTCAGAGGTGCAAATATGATTTGTAAAATTTAGAATTCTAAGTTATTGTCGAGCTGAGCTTATGATGTAGTGGCCCAAGAGCTAGATGACTGCCACCTTCAAGGTTCAAAGTCATTCGTTAGAAGCTTACTTTTGACCACGTCTCTCATTCATGCGTGTCGTAAGTCGTAGCGTGAATTTTAGGCATGCGTGTGCAACATTTATTTCCGCTTCCTCCTACGCCAAGGAACTCACTCTTCTTCTATAATCTTTTCTATATAGGCACCTTTCTATATCTTCATTTGCACATCCGCTCGGCTAAATGTTTACAACTTTCAATGACGAGTTATGATATTGAGTGCAATTATAGAACGGTTGCAAACTCCTTTTTATTTTTACTCCTGAATCCACTTCCTAGCTAGTGCATTCCTTTCAGATAAATAATCGGCTCAAACTGTTTACTATTTTGATATTCAAGTGCTGAGAAAATCTCTATGTTATTCTAATTTTCATCCAATATAATTTTAAAAAATGTTATTAGTAGAATTGAACAAGAAATATATTTTGGGTAATTAACTAGTTATCGAACGATGTGAAAAAATTCTTTCTTCGCTGGGATTCGAACCCAGGTCTCACAGATTGCGGGTTTGGTGTTTTTACCAAATAAGCTAAGGAGGGGAACGAAAATCATACTTTTTTCAGAGCCTCTTACAAACGAAGGATGACTTATCTAGTCTTGTTAAAATTTAAATTTCGAATCTTATTGAGTAATTTAATTTTGATTTTATGCTGTTGTTAAGTCTAAAATAGAATGGCTTTAATTTTTAGCTTTGAAAAAACTTCCTCTTTCCCCTATGTGGCTTAGTGGATAAGAGCACCAGCCTGGTAATCCGTGGAACGTGGGTTCGAATCCCAGTGGAACTAGAGAGGAATTTTTTCACAGATAAAAATTTAAATTATCCTGGATTAGATTATGTGGATCAAAGCCGTCATTCCATCGAAAACAGAATCAAAAGAACAGGAAACAATAACAACGAATAATAGAAAAAAACAACGTTTTTGTCAATTTTATTCAGAATCGTCCATATTAGGATTTGAAACTTAATATTATCCTTCACAGTTATTAATAAAATACGATTTAAAAATTAATTTTTAAATATCACCCCCACAAGTCTATATTATAGGGTCCTGAAGGAATCCCACAAGTTAAAAATTACGTTTCGCGAGTTTTTAGTGCTAATGATGATTTTTTGCGGTTTTTTAAACACAAATTATTTTTATTACATGAATTAAAACTTTCAACTGATAATGAAATGTTCGAATAAACTGTTTAAAAACTTTATTATTTAATTAATATATATATATATATTTATTTATAATATGTTTACCTACATTATTTAAACAATTTTTAAATTATTTTTAGCCATTTTCTCTTAAAATAGAGTTACAAAGTCGCGGTTTTTTCTTAATTATTCAACATTTTGCCAATTTTCACTTAGTATGGCAAAAATTATTGAAATTTAATAAAGAATTTTAAACAATTTATAAATATTTTCAATAATATTCAGAATCAATAATGCTAAAAAGTTGTGCTTTTTCTGATATTTTTAACCTTCTACACATAGAGCGTTAATAATTAATGCAAGTTAACAAAACTAATTGTTCATAGAAGTAATTATTGTAGTTTAATTTTCAAACAAAAAAAATTAATTTTTTGTATAGAAAATTTATTTGTCAAATTTCCAACCAAAGAGATTAATTTCCAAATAAAATTACAAATCATTGACGGAAAAAATTAATTTTTAGGAAACGAGTTCACCTTTTAATCATGTAGTTAAATCTTTAACTAGTTAAAAGTTAATTCTTTTAGTTGAGAAGTCTACTATTATATTCTTGGTTAAAAATGTATATTTTTTGTTTAAAATTTAATGATTTCATTGAAAATTTAGTTATTTAGGCAAAAAAATCAACTATTTGGTTAAAATTGAAGATTTTGTTGAAAATTCATCTATTTTTATGAGAAAACGACGTCTGTGGCTTAAACATTCATTTCTTTTGGTAGAAATTCAATTTATTTGGTTAAAACAACATATCATATTTCTTGGTTAAAATTTTATTTAATTGTAGCAAATTCAACATTTTCGTCAGCAATTCATTCTTTTGGATAAAAAATTCAACTGTTTTATTATAAATTTCGTTTGTTTTGTGAGCAATGCAACTGCTTAGCTAAAAATAATTCTTTTCTTGGTAAAAAAATACACTATTTTGAGTAATTATTAATCTGTGTTGGTTGAGCATTAAAATATTTGGTTAAAAATTATCATTTTTTATTGAACTCAACTGTTTTTCATTCAGAGTTTAAATCCTTTCTGATTGAAAATTAATTTTGTTGTTGTTGAAAATTCAATTATTTGGTCGAAAATTCTCTTTTTTTGGTTAAATTAACTGTTTCTCATTTGAAGTAAAAATCCTTTCCGGCTGAAAATTAATTTTGTCGTTTGTAAACAAATTCAATCATTTGTTTGAAAATTAATGTATTTCATTGTAAATTCGTGTTTTTTTATTTAAAAATAAATCTTCTTTGTTGAAAATTCTGATTTTTAGTTAAAGATTTAAGTACATAGTTAAAAGATGAGCTCCTTCTTTAAAAATTCATTTTTCTGTTTAATTCATAACTTCAGTAAATTTCTCAAGGAATCTGCATTATCATCAGAGTATAAAAGAATTTTTACTAGAATTGAGTCTTTTAAACAAAATTATAATTATTTAACAAATTTTGTTGCAAATTGGAAAGAAAATTTTCATTAGTGGCACTGCAAAAATTGATTTTACCATTTGGGAGAGCGATCCATAGATATAAGGTTTTCAAATCTACATGTTAAGTTTTTTGACCCGAGGTTGTTAAAATTATCATCCTGATTGGACTAGCATAGGTGTCATATGGATTTCGGAAAATTTATATAATTGGTATTGACATTTATATTTTTTTAAATATAATTATTTTAATGTAGGTAAAAATTGTTAATTTTTTTTTTTTAAATAGGAAGAACAAGAAATAAGATTTAAAAATTCGTTCGGCTTCATAACCTTGTAAACACTTCTTCCATAATGACATGAGACAAAAATGATGATTGTTCGTTATGGAAATGTATGCACTTTCGCATCCTTTCATCGGTCTTCTGACAGAAGGAAAAATATTACAATTTTATAATATTCTGTCCCAGTTGGGTCCAATTACTAAAAAATCAATTTTCTTGGTTTAAAAATAATAAATGCATCAATGAATTAATAAAAATCAAATAAATTTTAGTAATATTATAAAAATTAAAAACGAATGGTTCGATTTACAACATTAATAAGGAGTTTTCATGAAATTCCAAGGATTGCAAGGCTTCTGGAAGGATTTTTGGAGATTTCTAACGTTTTGAAGATTTAAAGATCTTGTAATAGGTTCTAAAGAATTTTTCGAGATTTCACCAGATTTAAACGATTTAATTGAATCAATAATTTCACAAATTTTAAGGCATTTCGAAGATTTTACTGGATTTTTACGATTTCCGCAATGATTTCAAAGAATTTCAGACAAAGGATAAAAGTATCTAAGGAATCCAAGCGATTCCACAGTATTTTAAAGATTTTAATGAAATTTTAATCTATTCTAAATATATACAGGAAATTCGTAGATGTTTTCTGCATGAAGTTGGTTAATTGTGCAGAATTATGAGTAACATTTGTTATAACATTTAAAAAATCAGAAATTTTGAATTCTTCTCGATCCTGTTTTTGTCCTCCCGTTTTGATGCTCCACAGAAAGGGATTGGAATCTTATTATTTTCGCAGCCTAATGAGGATTAAAAAACGAAGGACAAGAAAAGGAATTTTCAGGGATTAAAATTTTTTAATACCTTCTAATGTAAGGCTTCTTACCGGGTGCTAATGAATCAAAAGTAAACTCAATGAACACGTTTACCAACGTAAGGCCAGCTTAGTAAATGAGCAAATTACGGTTGCTCTGGCGGTGGCCAACTCAACATGTTCAGACGGGTTTTTATACTTTTGCATTAATTCTTTCAATAATTCTGTCTTACTGATTCCAATGTTGATCATACGATAATCGTTTGATAGCACTAAAATTAATAAGAACGATTCAGTCTGTGCCCCATAGTTAAGGAATAGCAAGAACGAGAATAAATAAATGGGTGACAATGACCCACTTTGGTAGTTCTCGGGATAATCCGGATAATTGAATTTGTTATCCTGGATAAAAGACTAAGAGAGCTAGAAACCAGAACTGCGAATAGAATTTTAGAGTAACATGAGCAAACTTATAGATAGGACAATTAGAAAGGAGCTAATATGCATTAAAGATTAAGAAGGCGCATATGAAATAATTATTAGGAGTACGACTGGAGTGTGTGGTACTCCAATTGTAAGAAGAACGACTGGGGATGTTGGTGGAATGATACAATTCGCGTAATAGTTTACGAAAAGAAACGAGCGTGTCTAAGAAAGTTAAATATCATAGGTCTTAGCGATGATGATAAAATTACACTGAAAAATGATTATAGAGACCATGGACAAGTGTCTAAGAATAGCCCTCTTTGATGAAGAATGTGTGGATCTCGGGACTGTGAAGGTGCGTGGGTTAGCGTTTTCAGATGATATGGTTCTTATGTCAGACTTAATCATAAGTTTAAAGAGAATATTGAGCAAATTGAAACTATCATAAAGAACATGTGCCTCGAAATCAACGAGAATAAAATAAAAAGTATGGTATTTGAAGGAAAGAATGAGAAAACAGTATGCAACATTGCCTTAGACGATAAGAGGACAGAACAAGTTGATAAGCACGTGTATAATAATTCTTTAAGAAAAGGAGAAAAGGGGCATTTTTCACAAAATTCGCAAACTTTGTTGAAATTTATCATAAGGAAACCTACTACATGTTTCTAAGTTGGTAACGTTACTTTCAATAACCTACCCCCCCCCCTTTTTCACCCCGTAAATAATCGTAGTTTTTGGTGTCCCCCACCCCCACCCTAAAACTGGAAACGTTGTTTATGGGTGACCCCTTAAGTGAAAATGATGAAAGAAGTATTAGGTTAGGATAATAACAAATTGTTTAATAAAGGACTGGAGGGTGGATTTAGGTGGCATAGTTGATTGTAGTTTTGTATGGGGTGGAGCGTGAGGACAAAATCCAAGTGGCTCAAACGAAATCAATAAAGTCGTCTTTAGCGCCTTGACGCTACCTATTTAGCACCGGAGAACGCTGATCCTCGCTAAATTGAAACTTATGAGATTTCCTACCCAGCGAGGGGCACGATAACGCGAGTTACCCTCTTCTCTTTCCCATACACGTATAACAAACTAATACATATTGTTCTTGCACTTTCTCCTTCATTACTTTACCCCATTTTTCGTGTCTGAAAAATGGCTGCCACCAAGAGACATTTCGATTTACATAACCTATTATATCTTTATTAGAAATTCAAGTTAATGAATCTTGTATCTGAAAAATACTAGCTAGGGAGTATATATTAAATTCGCATGCCTATAAAAGTTTTACTTTTTATAACACTATTATTGTAAATAATTTAATAAAAATGTGTACATCCATTCTTAAGATAGTATATTACATCACAATATTAGATTCTCCACATAACTATTTGCGTAACCCTACGAGTGATGTAAGATATTTTTTCGCAACTACCTTGTTTTGAGACTGTAGAGCCCCTAGCGGAGTGAGCATTAGATTGTCCTTTACTGAAATGGTGCGAGAACGTCTTATGAAATGAAAGTTTTTTGATAATGATGATGATCACTGTCCGAACATTCTTCTGTTTTGTTTTCTCCACTTGCTAAATTTCTCGAGGATCAGCTGATATTTATGCTTAGATTTTTAGGATACTAAATCTTGCTTTGCGTATTTTACTTCTTCATTTATGTTGAGGGATAGCATTTTGGTTATTTTTGATATGATTTTTAGTGTACAAAGATTTACATTTATAACACTTTGCAACATAATCGCTAATAATTGAAGGTTTCACGGATTCTATTGTTGCAGATGAACACCTACGATTGATGTGGAAGCCATCTGTTTTGAGTTGTGATTGGTAATTTCCAATCGCGCGATATTTGAAAGTAGTTCATTCCAAGGTCAAGTTGGATATGTATATGTCCTATTATGACAAAGAAGATGAATTAGTCGAACTCGAAATGTATCGAAAGTCGCAACGCCTTTTCCTGATTCCGATTGTCTTGTCATTTTGGTTTGAATGTAGACACAGTAAGCGGGAACATTGAAAATCGACATTGTACAAAATTATCAAATATCCAAGTAATTATTTGATAAAAACATAATAATTTGAGCGTTGTACATCTTTTAGATATTTTTATTGTCGTTGTACAATTTTCTAATGTTTTTATTATATTATAATTGGTCAATTGTTTATGCCACCGCCACCGACAGGTATGTTCAGGGTTGCTCCGATCCTGTTTCGAAGTCGAAAATCAAACGAAACTCTCTTTCTATCTCCAAGCGTCAGAAAAAGAGGTCCATTTGAATTTAGACTTTGTGCATGGTATCGAGCTAACTATACAACGATCAGAATTGGGCATAGAAAGAGAGGGGTAATCTAGAAAGTCTACCGTATAAAAACTCAATCTAAAGATGCTCAATACTAACGAAATGTTGATGTTGAAGAAATAAATCACAGAATCGTGGAACTATTGGACAAAACCATAGAACGCATTAATACAAGTGTAGATAGTGTTGAAAATTGTGATAATGGAGATATAAATGACCCAATACTCCCAGAATACTTGAACACATTGAATCCACCGACCCTTCCTCCGCATGAATCACTATTAAAAAACAATTGTATTGTTATGCTAATTCGTACACTGTTAAAATTTTCTGTTGGAAACTTCCACTGCGTGTATTGGAAGTTTATTTCCGAAACGTAAGGTAACGCTGCAATACACAATGTTGTAGTTTCCAAATTCTGGCATTGGAATGCTACCTTACATGTCTTGGAATTTTATAATACAAGTCTAGTAGCTGGATATCTCGACGCCTGTTTAAGAGAAAATTTAGAACAACAAATGGTAAGTTCGCTACCCGGGAGTACCGGTGTGTGCACTAAATAGTGTAGCACATATTCTATGAGAACTTTTTAAAAATTTAAATTGTGCCAATTCCCAAAATAACTACCATTAGTGAGTCTACGATCCGGGTGAATCTAATCGTGTACTAGGTAGCTTAGCACGTATTCTATGAGAATTTTTTTAAAACTTAGATTGTTTAAACACCAAAAATTACTAAAAATTGTGAGTCGACGATCCGGGTGCACCAGATCGAGCACCAGGTAGTAGAAAACGTATTCTACGAGAAATTAAAAAAAATTTAAATTTTTTAAATAATGAACACCATACCAAATGGTCAGTCGATGACTCGGGTGGATCAAGTCGCACCCCAGGTATCTTAGCACGTACACTTCGAGAACTTTTTCAAATTTAGATTTTTTCAAAAGCCGAAATTACTACAAATTATGTGTCGACGATCCGGGTGCTCCAGGTCGAACACAAGGTAGTTCAAAACGTTTTCTACGAGAACTTAGAAGAAATTTAAATTTCGTCAATAATGAAAACAATTCAAAATTGTGAGTCGACGATCCGGGTGCAACAGATCAAGCACCAGGTAGTATAATACGTATTCTACGAGAACTTTCTAAAAATTTCAATTTTGTGGATAATGAAAACAATTGATATGTTGAGTCGGCAACCCGAGTGAACCAGGTCGCTCCTAAGGTAGTTTAGCACGTGTTCTACGAGAACTTTTTCAAAATTTGGATTATTTAAACAGCCAAAATTACTAAAAATTAGAGTCGACCTGGGGCGCCACCTGGTTCACCCGGGTCGTCGACTAACCACTTGAATTTTTTTTTATTATTCACAAAATTTTATATTTTGTAAAGTTCTCGTAGAATACGTATTCTACTACCTGGTGCTCGATCTTATGTACCCGGATCGCCGACTCGCAATTTTTAGTAATTTTGGCTGTTGGAACAATCTAAATTCTGAAAGAGTTCTCTTAGAATACGTGCTGATCTACCTGGGGCGCGACCTGATGCACCCAGGTCGTCAACTGACCATTTGGAACTGTTTTCATTATTCACAAAATTTTAATTTTTTTAAAGTTCTCGCAGAATACGCATTAAACTACCTGGTGTTCGACCCGGTGCACCCGGATCGTTGACTTACCATTTTTAGTTATTTTGGCTGTTAAAACAGTCTAAATTTTAAAAAGTTCTCATAGAATACGTGCTAAGATACCTGGGGCGCGACCTGATGCACCCAGGTCGTCGACTGACCATTTGAAACTGTTGTCATTATTCACAAAATTTTAATTTTTTAAAAGTTCTCGCAGAATACGCATTAAACTACCTGATACTCGACCCGGTGTACGCGGATCGTCGGCTCACAATTTTTAGTAATTTTGTCTGTTTGAACAATCTAAATTTTGAAAAAATTCTCGTTGAATACGTATTAAACTACCTGGTACTCAACCCGGTGCACCCGGATTGTTGACTTACCATTTTAAGTAATTTTGGCTGGTGCCCAATTTTCGTCTTACGAACGCTCTAATACACGTACTGGAATGCTGGAGGACGACTTCACGATTTACAACACTTAAAATACATGTATTGCAATTTCTTCATTCCAATACCATGGTTGCAATTTTACCTTACGCTTGTATTGTAGAATTCTGGTAGATGTGTGGTACAACTGCAAACATTTTTAAAAGTGTAATATTTCTATTAACGAAGGTCTATGTAATGGTACACGTTTGAAAATAATCGAACTTGCAAATAATCTTCTACGATGTCACATTTTTGTAATTTTAAACAATTAAAAATAATATTTTAAACAAATTAAGTTTCGTTATAAATTACATATTGCAAAATCAACAAAAACAAATTCATATATTCTTGAACGAAATTATAGGGTAAACTTGAACTAAGTATATCTGATAGTAAAGAAATATATAAAATATAATAAAATATAATACATTGTGCGTTATTCAGTGGCCATTTGTGGAACTATTATTTTAACTAATGATAGGCTCACAACATGGTGGTTTTGAATAATATAATATTCAAAATATTGAGAGAAAAAACAATAACAAATCAATAAATCAGAGAAATATGAAGTAGAGGACCTCTGAAACATATTCGATTTGGAATTAAGTTTTTCTTGTTTTTTTTTTAATTGATGTAATTGAAGCTAATAAGCAAATCATTGTATTATTTTGGTACGAAATTCATATCGTTCGGTTAAAAATTCTACTATTTGGTTGAAAATTTAATTATTTAGTTTAAATGCAACTATTTTGTTAAAAAGTCAAATTTTCTGGTAAAAAATTGAAATTCTTGGCTTAGAATTGAACTGCTTTTTTACAAATTCATTTTTTTTTTCTTGAAGATTCATCATTTTAATTGAAAATACAATTATCTTGTTAAAAACTCGTTTCGTTTTCGGTTACAAATTAATTTTTTTAACTGAAAATTTAACAATTCCATCAATTTATCATTTATTTAAAAATTCATCTATTATATGTTAAAAATTATTTATTGGATGAGGATTTAACAATTTCGTTTAGAATTCATATTGTTAAATTAATTTCGACTGTTTTTATGTAAAAGAAATTTATTGAAATATCAACTGTCATATAATTTTCGTTAAAATTACTCTTTTTAATTGCAGTAAAGTACTTGGTGTCAAATTGAACTACTTTTATCAATTTTGTTTCAAGATTCATCAATTATCATTTCAGTTGAAAATTAATCTTTTTTGTTAAAATTTAATCTTCTATATAAAAAAAATAACGTTTTTGGTTCGGAATTGATCTCGTTTGATTAAAAATTTTACTGCTTGATTGAAAATTCAATTAGTTGTATAGAAATGCATCTATTATGTGCAGTGGTGTACTCCTAAAAAAAAGTTGCCTGGCGGTACATTCGTAGAAACTTTTGAACGTGAAATTTTGACGTGAAATTTCCCGCTCTTTTCAAATCCGCAGTCAAAAAAAGGGGTTCTCATTTAAGAAAAGTGTCTTACCTCCATTTGACCTTGACAATTGACTGCAAGGTCAAAATTGATGGTACAATCAAATCCTCCCTCGGTCCTAGAGAACCTTTGTCTGAACCATTTCTTCGTAGATAAAGTATTTTAGAACATATTTGGGAATATTTGGGTTATTAACCAGTAAAAGCTTAGCCCCTTCAAGAGGCGAAAATTCAATAGCGAACATGGTTCGGTTCTCGAAGTCAAGGAGAAACATGTCAGACCTCGAGAGTGCAACAGATGCTATTGTCCAAAATATAAAGTTCCAATATTATACGACTTTTTAATTTTTTATTATTTTTCTCTTTAATGCACGTACTTAAAATCAATCGAATTTTTTAATTTTTACTTAGTTGTATGTCATATTTTGACTTAATAATCATTTGTTTATCCCCCACTTAACTGACCCTTTTCACAGGCACCTTTTGTTTTCAAGCAGGCAAAAATTACGGAATTTAACTTTTGAATTCTTCAATGGAAGATTTAAAAATAATATATTTAGAATCAATGAGTTCTTACGATCCCACGCCTATACAATTTGTCTTTAAAAATTAAAAATTGTAGATTTTAAATATATAATTCTCAAATCACTAATTGCAAAATTGAACATTATTGCAAGTGCCTGAGACTCAGACTCCGAGACGTAGATGATATTGTTGTCCTGAAGTGGGTTTTATTCTTTCCAAAAATTGAATTCTTAATATACACTGTGGACTTTCAGGAAACTATTATGATGAAATTAAGTTTTGCATAGAAAATCTTTTACCCCGCCTATTTTTATTAGCCCGTTAGCCTACTTTATGATAAAATATCGCCAATCTCATGTTGACTGATCCTTTCAAGCGGGCTACCCTTGTTCATAAATAGGCCAAAGTCAAGAAATTTAACCATTTTTTTACTTTTCAGTGCGCGCTTTGAAAATAATATATTTAGAATCTGCAATTTTTACAATTACATAAATAAATAATTTGGATAAAAAAGATCAAAATTTGACACGCAATAATATTATTGCCTAAGTAAAACTATTCAAATTTCAAACTTCTTCAAACAAATTACATATGCCAGGAATAAAAAAAAGATAGATTTCGAATATCTGATTTTTGAGATCACCAATTTCAAAATTACAGTGAAACTCTTCAATAGCCCTCTCTTCTATAGCCCTCCCAAGAATTGACGCCGCGCCGCATGTAGGTGTAACAGGTCCTGCGCGGGATGCGCGGAACCTGCGGCTGTCACTCAGGCGAGCAGTCAGGCGTGAACAAACAAAAGCGGATCAGGCTATAATGAGTTAGTTGCCACCCACCGTCAGCCCCGAAATCGGCGCTATAGAAGAGTTTCACTGTATTTAGTTTTTGAAGTTTGACATTTTTACCTGCTTACTTACAAAAGTCTTTTACGAATCGGACACCGACCAGTGTTCCATAGACAATAAACCATTTTTGCTCTAATAGACAGGGAGCGGACCAGCGTTGTCTGAAGTTGTCCACCGAGCTAAAGTTTTGCTAAATTTGGGTTTAATTCTGTCTTTACAAATTAAATTCTCAATATTGTGCAAATGGCTCTTATAATACTAAATAGAAACATTTTCTGAACGACAAATATGTGGCATGGCACCGCCAGGCCACCACCGCCATGCCCCGCTAGCCCCCAAAATAAGTGGCCTGGCTGTGCCAGGCCCCGCCAGGCCTCGACTACACCACTGATTATGTGGAAAATTCGTTTCATTTTAGGTTAAAAATTGATTTAGTTCTTACTGCAAATTTAACTATTCAATGTTTGGTTGAAAATGTCTCTTTTTAGTTAAAAACTCAACTATTTTGTTGAAAATTGATCTTTTTCAGTTGAAAATTAAAATAATTGATTGAAAATGTATGGGTTTTGTTGATAATTCGTCTTTTTGGTAGAAAATTGATCTTCTTGGTTGAAAATTTATTCTTTTTTTTGTTAAAAATTCAACTATTTTGCCAAAATGTTAAACTTAAAACAATGAAAATTAGGCCTTTTGGTGAAACATGGTCAAGATGTGTATTTATTTACAAATATTGTTTAAATAATTATTAAGCAATAAAATCACTAAGAAATTACTTTCGTTCGATAGTTAATTATTAACATTATATACCATTTTATTCTGTTTTTCTTTTTATTTCTTGAATTTGTATCTTTGGTTTGAAAGTTCAGCTATAGTTTTTAATGCAACTGTTTCTTAAAAATAAATTTTTTGGTTTTTGAACATTTTTTATTTTGGGTTGAAAATTTATCTCTTCTGGTAGAAAGTCTTTTTTGGCTCAAAATTTAATTATTTTGTTGGAAATGCGCTTTATTTCGACTTGAAATTTCATGAATTTAAAGTGTTTCATATTGAATTCGATCTGGTATTTAAATTCAGTTTATTGGAAAGAGTTTATTCCACTATTATTCCTATTTTTTGTGAAAATTGGGGAATAAATGGTCCAAAAATGGTCAGAAGACTGCAGTTGAATTTTTAAAATATAAGTTCATTCAAAGTAAATTTTTCCAATAAGTACTTTAAATGTATGTCAAATAATAGAATTTTCAAAAAAAAAAGAATTCTCAAGGAAGCATGTAACAGTTCATATTTCAACCAAACAATTGCATTATGAACCAAACAGGATACATTTTCAACCAAGAAGATTAAATTTCTACGAAAAAAAAGTTATTTTCAACCAAAAAGTTGAACTTTCAACTAAAAAACATAACTTTTTAATGAAATAGTTAAATTTTAATATAAAAAAAATATTTTAATCGTGAGTTTGAAAAATTTATTTTCAACCAAACGTGAAACGGATTTTCATCAAAATAGTTAAATTTTCAAGCAAATAATAAAAATTTTTACCAAACGAGATCAATTCCGAATAAAAAATAGAACGCTGCTAATAATTTAAAACTACAATTATCCGTTGTCGGATAATAGTAGCTGTCAATTGTTTGCAGGGTTTTTATCCAACTTCAGATAAATAATATTTCGGGGAGACCACTGGATGTAACCGAAATAAAATGTATACAGAGTAGACCCCGGGATATTTTTTATCTAAAGTTGGATAAAAACGCTGCAAGAAATTGAAATAGGATAGGATC
>NC_046658.1:168707382-168716201 GCF_010883055.1 Belonocnema kinseyi | reverse complement strand
CAGAAAAATAATATCTCGGAGACACCACTGAACGTAACAAAAAAAAATGTTTACACAGTAGATCTCCAAGATATTTTCGATCGCAAGTTACATAAGAACGCTGCAAAAAATTGAAAACTACAATTATCCTTTTTCGGATAATATTATCGGTCAATTGTTTGCGGCATTTTTATCCAACTTCAGATGAATAATATTTCAGGGATACCATTGGATGTAACCGAAATAAAATGTATACAGAGTAGACCCCGGGATATTTTTTATCTAAAGTTGGATAAAAACGCTGCAAGAAATTGAAATAGAATAGGATCTGTCAATTGTTTGTAGCGTTTTCATCCAACTTCAGAAAAATAATATCTCGGAGACACCACTGAACGTAACAAAAAAAATGTTTACACAGTAGATCTTCAAGATATTTTCGATCGCAAGTTACATAAGAACGCTGCAAAAAATTGAAAACTACAATTATCCTTTTTCGGATAATATTATCTGTCAATTGTTTGTAGCGTTTTTATCTAACTTCAGATAAATAATATTTCGGTGACACCACTGTATGTAAGCGAAATAGAATATATGCACAGTAGATCCCGGAAATATTTTTTATCAGAAGGTGGACACAAACGCTACAAACAATTGAAAACTACAATTATCCGACTTTAGATAAGAAATATCTCGGGGTCACCACTGTACGTAACCGAAATAAAATATATACACAGTAGATCCCCGAGATATTTTTTTCTGAAGTTGGATAAAAAAAGCTGCAAATAATTGAAAACTTTCATTATCCGTCATCGGATAATAGTTTTTGTCAATTTTCTTGCAGCGTTCTTATCCAAATTCAGATAAATAATATTTCGGAGACACCACTGTATTTAAACGAAATAAAATAATTACACAGTAGATCCCGGAGATATTTTTTATCTGAAGTTGGATACAAACGCTGCAAATAATTGCAAAACTACAATTATCCGACTTTAGATGAGAAATATCTCGGGGACACCACCCAACGTAACCAAAATAAAATGTATATACAATAGATCCATGAGACATGTTTTTGTGAAGTTGGATAAAAACGCTGCAAACAATTAAAAACTTCTATTATCCGTCAACGGATAATAGTATCTGTCAATTTTTCGCAGCGTTTTTATCCAACTTGAGATAAATAATATTTCGGAGACACCACTGTATTTAAACGAAATAAAATAATTACACAGTAGATCCCGGAGATATTTTTTTATCTAAAATTGGATACAAAACGCTGCAAATAATTGCAAACTACGATTATCCTTTTCTAGATAACATTATCTGTCAATTGTTTGCAGCGTTTTTATCCAACTGCAAATAAATAATATTTCGGGTACACCACTGGACGTAACCGAAATAAAATGTATACAGTGTAGATCCCCGAGATATTTTTGATCTAAAGTAGGATAAAAACGCTGCAAACAATTGAAAACTACTATTATCCGTCATCAGATAATAGTATCTGTCAATTGTTAGCAGCTTTTTTATCCAACTTTATATAAATAAAATCTTGGAGATACCACTGTATGTAAGCGAAATAAAATATATGTACAGTAGATCCCGGAGATATTTTTTATCAGAAGGTGGATACAAACGCTACAAACAATTGATCACTACATTTATCCAATTTCAGATGAATAATATCTCGGGGACACCACTGAACGTAACCAAAATAATCTGTTTACACGGCAGATCCCCGAGATATTTTTTATCGGAAGCTGCATAAAAACGCTGTAAACAATTGAAAATGACAATTATCCTTTGTCGGATAATATTATCTGTCAATTGTTTACAGCATTTTTATCTAACTTCAGATGATAAATATTTCGGGGACACCATTGGGCGTAACCGAAATAAAATGTATACGGAGTAGATTCATGAGATATTTTTTATTTGAAGTTGGATAAAAACGCTGCAAGAAATTGAAAACTACTATTACCCGTCATCGGGGAATAGGATCTGTCAATTGTTAGCAGCTTTTTTATCCAACTTTATATAAATAAAATCTTGGAGACACCACTGTGGTATGTAAGGGAAATAAAATACAATACACAGTAGATCCCGGAGATATTTTTTATCGGAGGTAGGATAAAAACGCTGCAAAAAATTGACAATGACAATTATCCGACTTCTGATTAAAAAATATCTCGAGGAAACAACTGTGCGTAACCGAAATAAACTGTATACAAAATACATTTCCGAGTTATTTTTTATTGGAAGTTGAATAAAAACGATGCAAACAATTGACAACTACAATTATCTGACGGCAGATAATTTTTTATCACGATGAGGATAAAAATTATCCGTCATCGGATAATTGTAGTTGTCAATTGTTTGTGTTTTTAGCCAACTCCAGATAAAAAATCTCTCAGGGATCTACTGTATACTTTCAATAATTCGAAGTTAATGGATCTTTGGGTCGGAAGTAAATAATCAATTTCCGTCGGTCTCTGTGTTGGTGTCGATCGGGACGGCTTTTGAGGGTTTGGATCGATGATTTCGGAAGACGAATGGGCCTAAACGGTGTCTTTTATTCGGTAGCCAAATGATACTCGCATCGTCGGCATCGGGATGGGACGCGCTAGATTTTCCGGTTAGTTTTGGGTGCCACCCCTAACGGAATTGGTGCTGTTCAGGGCGTTAGCCACCCTAAATGCCTAAATGCTCCACAATACGGAACGAAAGTCTGCACCAACTTACAATGGGAAACATCCGGCCAATTGTCGCGCCTTCCAACTCCGAAGGACTGACTACGACTACAAGCCCGGCAGCTTGCGATTGTCCTCTAATTATTGTTCTGTGGGTTACGAGGTCGATATGTGTGCTCAAACTCGAACCACTTTGCCCCAAGTTGGCCCTTTTCTTCCTAACCTCTCCTGCGACTCCCGAATTTCTCAAAAAGATCCTCCACATTTTCACACAAGTTCAGATGTTGAGAATCTGAATGACTGAATGAGGATTCCTTCCTGGAGGCGTGCAAGAATATTTGCACAGCCGGCAAAGAGGCGAGAGATTCAAAGAATTAAACGAGAGGCTTTTGACCTTCGACCCCTGACTCATACAACTCAGGGGTAGTGCTCATCGCTTCAGATAAACTTTTAAACATTTCGATTAATTTTAGGGAAAATGGTTTCAAAAAACAATTTTGGTCAGTCGTTAGACTATTTAATATCCACTGGGGACCGTCCAATAAACGTTAACAATTTCTGACCTTTTTGGAACCACTTGTTAATATGATACACTTTTAATTCCTTAGTTTTCAAGTGGCAATATATTGCATTTTCACAAAAATAGTTGAATTTTACAGCAAAACAGATGTTCTGCAATAATAGATGAATTTTCCAATAAAAAAAATTCCAACATGAATCAATCAATTGCCAGTGATTTTTCTTAAGACAGTTGAATTTTCAACTAAGATGACTTTTCTACCAGGTAATGCATTTTCTACCAATTGATTTAAAAAAGAAAAAAATATTTCCAAATTACTAAAATCTTCAACCAAGTAGATGAATTTTTAATCAAAAGACATTAATTTAAACCCAATAGTTAAATTTTTAAATACAGAAATTATTTTTGTAACCAGAAATGAGTTCGACAAATATTTAGGTTAAAAAATTAATTTTCAACAAGTTTAATTCAAGCAAAAGAGATGAATTTTAAACAAATAAATTTAATTTTATATCCAAACCGGCGAATTTTCAACAAAATACATGAATTTTTAACAGAATTCAAAATTCAATCAAAGAGGGTAACCTTTAGGAAAATAAAAACTAAGTTGAGTTGTTCAATTTCGTTATTAGATTAAATCCAAAAAAGATAAAATTTTAACCAAACATTTTAATTTTCCTGCCAGAAAATTATTGATCTACCAAAAAGGCAAATTCGCAACAAAATATATAAATTGTCTACAAATTATTGAATTTTCAGCCCAAAAGGATGAATTCCAGCCAAATTAATTTTCAATGATTTTTTTGAGACAGTTAAATTTGTAACAAAATAGTTCATTTTTAATAAGAAATATGAATTTTCAACCCCAAAAAAAATATTTTCTGACCATAAATGGATTCGACAGCTATTAAATTTAAAAAGATAATTTTTTAGAAAAAAAGAATTTGTAACTAGTTTAATTTAATCGAAATAGAAGAATTTTTAACCAAAAATATGAGTTTTAAACGAACAAGAATAATTTCTCAACCAAAGAGACGTGTCTTCTAGCACATAAGTGATTTTTCAACTTGTGAGGTATACATTTTAAACCAAAAATAGAATAATTTCATTTAAAAGAAATGAATTTTTTAACCGGAAAATACGAAATTTCAACAAACATTTTAATTTTTCAACCAAAGATTTGAATCTTAAACCTGTTTTGACAAAATAATTCAAATTTTAATCAAATAGTTGACTTTTTAACCCAAAAATACAAATTTGAACAACAAAATTAATTCTTAATTTTTTTTCAAGGCAGCTTATTTTTCAACAAAAAAGTTTATTTTGAACTAAGAACAAAGAATTTTCAACCAAGAAAGATGACTTTTCTACTAAATAACGCATTTAAAAATATTTGAAATAAACAAAAAGAAAGAAGAATTTTCCAAAAATCAGATGACTCCTCAACCAAATAGATGGTTCTTAAACCAAATAGTTCAATTTTTAGTTAAACAAAATATTTTTCTACCAAGAGTGGATCTACAAACATGCAGTTTAAAAAGTTGACTTTCATTAAAAAACTTTTTTTATAATAATTTAATTTAACCAAAAGGGACGAATTTTTAACCAAAAATATCAATTTTAAACAAAAAATAATACATTTCTTACCAAAAAGACAAATTTTTTACCAAATAGGTGATTTTTCAACTTGTAAAGTTTAAATTTTAGACCTAAAATCGAATGATTTCGTTTTAAAAAAATTTTTTTGACGCAAAAATAAGGATTTAAAAAAAAATATTAATTTTTCAACCAAAGAGGCAAATCTTAAAAAAAAAAAATTTTTTAACAAAGTTAGTTCAACTTTTAACCAAATAGTTAAATTTTCCACAAAAAAGTTCATTTTCATCTAGGAAATATGAGGTTTCTACCAAATAACGCATTTTCAACCTGTTGAAATAAATAAAACAAAAAGGAATTGTTATTTTTTATTTATTTAAAAAAAATAGATAACTTTTGAACCAAGTACTTGAATTATTAATCAAAAAGATATCTTTTAAACAAAAATGGATTTTACACATATTCAGTTTAAAAAGTTACTTTTCCACAACAAAAAAATGAATTTTGAAACAGTGTTCTTCAACCAAAAGAAAAGAATTTTTATCAAACAAGAGTAATTTTCTAACCCAGAAAACGAATTTTTCAACAAAATAGATTTTTTACGAAATTGTGGAGTCTTAAAGCAAAAAAAAAAAATTTTTGACCAAGTAAAAAGTAATTTACAACCAAAAATTTTCATTAACAATCAAATAGTTAAACTTAAGCAAAGGAGACGATTTTCTAAACTTGAACTTATAAAAAAATAGTCAAATTTGTTAGCCAAATAGATAAATTTTCAATCAAGTATGATAGATTTTAAACCAGATAGTAGAAATTTCAATTAAAAAATATAATTTTTGAGCCAAAAATGGAATTGTCAAATTTTCAGTATAAAAAATTTGTTTTCAACAAAAAGTTGAGGCTTTACCAAAAAAGTTAATTTTCATCAAAATTGTTTAATTTTATATCTTATTGTACAGTTTGGAAGCCAAAAACACGAATTTTCTACAAAACAATTTAATTTTCAATACGAACATATGAATTAAATAACTCAAATTACGAAACTTCAAGAAACAAACAAATTCATTTTCTAAACATTGTTTTTAAGAAAATAGTTCAATCTTCATTCAAGACAGATTCATTTGCAGCGAAATTTTTGAATTTCCAACAAAAAATGACACTGTTACATTTTAAAGTTAACAAATTAGTTCTAAACCAAGAAAAACGGGTTTTCAACAAACTAGTTAAATCTTCAATTAAACAGATGAATTTTCAATCAAAATGATAAATTTTAAAAAGACTGATTTTTAAGAAAATCAGTTTATTTAATTGTTTAACAAAACAGTTGCGTTGAAGCCAAAAAACGAATTACTTACAAAAGTGTTGAATTTGTAACCAGAAAACATGATTTTCTATAAAGAAGTAAATTATTTATCAGATAGTTGAAATTTCACATAGTTTAATTTTAACTAAATTGTTGAATATTCAACCTGCGAAGATGAATTTTCAGCCAAGCAGAATAATATTGTAACAAAAAATGACAAATTTTCAACAAATTATATGAATTTTTTAACTGATATGATGAATCTTCCAAAAATTGAATTTTCAAAAAAGAGTTTAATATGCAATCCAAGGGATGGTTTTTAATCGAAAAGATTAATTTAAAAAAATATAATATAAAAAATTTTCAACATAATCGATGATTTTTAACCAAATAGTTACATTTTCAACAAAATAATATAATTTGCAACTGAAACATGTATTTTTATCTATATTTGCTTAAAAAGTCATCCTTTCTGGTTAAAATTTATATTGTTGCGTTAAAAATTTCACTGTTCGGTTAAAAATGAACTTTTTTGTTGAAATTTTGGTTTTAATACGAAATTAAAATATTTATTGAAAAATCATATTTTAGTTCCAAAAATTCATTCTTTTTTTTAAATTCAACTAGTATTGATCTCAATTTTTTTATTGTTGAAACGTCAACTATTAGATTTTTCGATGAAAACTTATCTTCTCTGACTAACTAAAAATTTAACTATCCCAGTTTTGGTAGAAAATTGCTTGTTTTTTAGTTGTATATTCGTCTTTTGGTTTAAAATTTCCTTTTTTGGTTTGTTCGAAATTTTATCTTATCTGCTTAACCCGTGTAGAAATTCAAATGGGGAACTAGTATGGTTCCCGTCCAGTTGACCCCACTTAAAGTCGGGGGCTAGTAGGGTCATCTGACTAGCCCCCGACTAGTAGCATCACAGTAGATTAGTCGGGGTCAAGTCAGGTGACCCGAATTATCTTAGTTGGGGCCTGATCGGCTACTAGTAGGGGTCATATGATAATACAATTGTTCTGAAGTATTTACACTGTAAAAATTTGTTGGGGCATTTTCCCCAAAATTGTGTTGACGCTAATTTCCAAGACATAATGTGGAACATGTCCTACGCTTAAAAATGCATAAATTTATGTAACTAAAGTTCCCCAAAATTTGTGGAATATTTAATTAAAAATAATTTTTTTTAACTTTAGCTAGAACGCAGTAATAGAAGAGCTTCTCTCTCAAGGAACTGCCATGTTGGTCACGGCAGTCTCCGCTCCAGGTTTCAGCTCCATGCTTTGTTACGTGTGGACTGCTGTCTTAAACACTCGAGGCGTCATTTCTGTTGGGCGAGAGGCGGCACGTCGCGCCCTTGCGGATTTTCTTTAAGGCTACCAGTCCAGATTACGTCTTTTTGCAGATTTTGATAATTGTTTTTATAAAAAGTTGATTTTCATACAAAAATTATTTACCTAATAATTACTTATTTAAAATGCTTGAGATGACTTTAACATTAATAAATCTTTTCTCCAAAAAACGGTGTAAAATTATTTTTAAATATATTATTACTGTTTCAGAATTAAAAAACCATTACTCTTTTTTATGTATTACTTAATTTGATAAAACTTCTCTAAAAACTCAAACATAAGAATAGCGCGGCCAGAACCCCACTAACTCCCGACCAGATCCTGAAGATTACCCGCACGGAAATTATTGAACAAAAAGGCCCGACTAGCCCTTGACCAACCACCGACCAGGCCCCAGCTGAAAATTTGACAACAAAAAGCCCAACTAATTCCCAATTAGTCCCCGACTGGGTACTTTGTCAATATTATTAACCCAACTAGCCCCCGATTAGTGCCCGACTTGTAATAGGGGCAAATTGGGTTATTTCCACACGGGATTTGGTTAAAAATTTATCTATTTTGTTGGAAGTGCAATATTTTTACTGGTAATGTTATGAATTTAAAGCGTTTTAAATTAAATTTAATATCAAGCAATTTACATATATTTTATTTAAAAGAATTAATTTTTTTATTTTCATGAAAATTTTGATTCAAACTCCCAAAAATTTTTTTAAAAATCTGGAATTTCAAATTCCCGATGAATTGCCAAGTTTTCAAATTTCAGCAAAAAATATTCAGTAGTGTTTTACTCCTGTTAAAATAATATCTTTTATTTTGTAAGGGGTATTTATTCTCAAGTGTACCATTAAATCATATTTTTTTAGGGAATTTATAAAATATAAATCAGCTATTTATTATTTCAGTGATTTTCAACTTTCAAGAATTTTATAATTTCAGCAAATTTGAAATTCGGATTTTTTAATATCCAACTGTTTTATCGAAAATACCTGTTTTTTGCTGTAATTCGGATATGAATATTTCTTGAAAATGAGTCTTTTTGGTCTTTGTTTATTCTTCTTCTGGATCTACATTTTATATTTCTCCAATTCCGCACATTTAGAATTGAAATTTTCTTCACTTTCAATATACATATGTGTGTATTTATGGGTTTTCTAAGAATTTTAAATAGGACGATTTTTAACGACTCTCGGATACGACGCAGTCGCAAGCCGACCCCTACATTATCTTGTCTTTTATTTAACAGTTCCGTAACAAATTTGAAAGAGAGCGGTCTGTTATATACTCGGTTGGAGAAAAAGCAAAATAGAAAATTTTCAATTTGGTATAAATACACTTTCTTAAAATTGTGCTTCGATATGCAGTTACTGGGAAATCCG
>NC_046658.1:168695140-168707282 GCF_010883055.1 Belonocnema kinseyi | reverse complement strand
AGAAGTCACAGAAACACGAGAGCCTGCATGAAAAAATGCATGGACATAAAAGAAGCTAGAGAAGTATGCCAGGGCAGGAAAGCATGGCGGCAAATAGTTAATGAAAAGAGTGTCAGTAGAGTGAATGACGCCTAGAAGAAAAAACCTTGGCTAATAATGAACCCAAGTGGGGAACCTTACATAACGACTTCGTGAGGTTCTTCGCTTGGGGTGATTGCTAGAGAGATTGATCAGCATCCTGGGTCGGAGCAGTGTTGCGGAACGAACGAGTTATTTACTTAAATAGCACGAGAATTCTGGATCAATCTGAAAAATCTCTATCCCATCCACACACTACTCCTTTCCCCTGCCGAGTGAGTCACGCCTACCCCGAAAGGGAAATGGCTTAATGGTGTAATAGTAATGAAAATTTTCCGCAGTCTTATCCGCTTGCGGGGATTTACATTTTTCGTTAAATTTTTGTTTTGGTAGTTTTCCCCATTCAGGATTTTGGAAATTCTCTACCCCTGAACAATATGATAAAAATGTTAAAAAGTGGTATTTTTTGAGAAATTTTATTTTGAGAGTTTTTAGAGAAACTGCTGTAATTTTGTCACTTTTTAATTTAAAACTGTTTTCTCGAATCAATTGAAAGAACAGGCTTACACATGTCGAATAAAGGAAGACATCTAAAATCACTCTACTTGTTCGGAGAATACTGCATTTTTGAAAAAAATCTCATTTTTTGAGAATTATTGGTTTTTTTCTCTACTTAAAATTTATATTTCATGGGGACCAATAAAGAATTTTTGCGTTATTTATAATTAATTTATCCATAACGTTACCATAAAATGAATTAATTAAATAATTTATCACAATTTACACTAATTCTGCATTTTTATTTATGTTTAACTTTAGTTTTCATGAATTATCACTGGTAGTTTAGAAAAAAAGTATTTTTTAACTTTAAACAGTCCCAAGAGAAAAAAAAATTTGAAATTTAATAATAAATTAATTTTCATATATTTCAATTTTAAATTTGGGTGAGGTAAAAAGTTGCACCACATTTTTCTCGAGATTAGCGTCACAAATCAAGACGCCCTCAATTTTTAAGAGTCTTCGGGTTGGTGCTTTAAAAAATCTCGCAAGTTTTAAAATAAAGTCAGGCATTCCAGGCCACTGTGATATCGCTCTGGTGACATTTATATTCATCACGCAATTTCATTTCGCCTTTTTTAAATTAATTTTTTTTTCAAAATTTGTCAAATTAGACCAGAGATTTCTACAAGGGGGTATTCATTCGCGCATTGCTCCGTACACTTATCGCGTAATAATAGCGCAAAATGCGTAATAACCCGCAATTTTCGGATAATAATTTTTGGGAAAAATATGAGCCATGAACATTTTATTTCTAGTGCATTTTTGTCACTGCAAAGTTTACAGGTACTCGAAAAAAACGCTCCTTCTATTTATTTAACCATTTTTTATGAAAACACGGGTAAATTATCATGAATTATCTCTTAAGAGATAATTGATGTAAATCCGAAGAAAATTCGAAAGGGTTTTTTGACTTTCAGGTATATAAAAAATTGAAGCTCATGAAAATTTAGAAACTCTGTTAAAAAGTAATTAAAAATTTTTCTTAGTATGGATAACCAAGAATATTCTAAATTGACTAGATGTTTTTGGAATTTATGAAATTCCAAATTTTGAAAGAAGATTTTTTTAAAGAAATAAAATTTGTCAAATCGATATTTCTATTTTATTTGTGCTCTATTTCAAAAATAGATCAATCTCTTAGAGACCATACTTCATTTTCAACATTCCCTGATTTTTCTTTGCCTATTTTTTCATTTTTATTTATCAATCGCATTCAAATACTAGCATTATAATCTTGTATCAGTATTTTAGATACAAATTTATTATTTTATCTTAGGCACAAAAATGGCTTTTCTACTGTAAGAGATGGCTTTTTAGGAAAATACTTGTTTTCCACGCAACTGATGCATTTTTCAACAAAAAAAAATGAAATTTCAATCCAAGAACATGATTTTTTTACCAAAAAAGGAAATTTTTTAGCTAAAAAATATTCACCTTAAAAACATGGAAATGATACATTTTCAAAAATACGAATTATCAACAAGACAGTTACATTTTTATCCAAGAAAGATGCAATATTTCTACTAAAAAAGACGGACTTTTAAATAAAAAAGAAATATTAAAAAAAAATAGTTTTCATCCAAAAAAGATTTTAGTTGACATTATCAGCATAAAAAATGAATTTTAAAAGAGTTAAATTTTTAAATTAAAAAAAAAGTGAATTTTAACAAAACAGTTGAATTTGCTACCAAAAAGGATATCTTTTTAAGGAGATTGTTAAATTAAAAAAAAAAATAAATAAATAAAATTGATGACTAAAAGGATAATCTTCAAGAGAAAGTTTTTGCGAATTTGCAAAAAGTTTTTTTTTAACAGTGCATAGATTCGAAGATAATCAAACTTTAAAAAAAAAGTGATAGTTTTCCCTAAAATCGTCATAACTTTAAAACGGTTCGATAAAAATGGACCCTGCTTCGCTCATTGTAAAGAGGACACAAATACGCATCTTTTCCATTTCTTTTTTTTCCAAATCCGCTGAGTCCTTTCGAAATGGCACACATTTTTTTTGTGGGGAATAAGATATGACAAAAAAGTGTTTTTTTTTAAATATAAAAAACGTCATTTTTAATATTTTTTAAAAACTCAACAGGTTTTGAAAGGTCTTGCCTTATACTTCAAAGTCGCGTTGAATTTTTTTGAATCCATCAATTTTTGACAAAGATATAAAACCTTAGATTTTCACTGATTTTAGCTCTAGGGTGAGCAATAATCGTGACCAGTAGTGTATATATATTTTTTTTAATGAAAAATTTCCTTAAAAGAAATTTTTCTCATGAAAATAAAATTTGTCAAATTATACTAGAGATTTCTATTTTATTTGTACTCTAATTTAGAAACGGACGAATCTCCCACCATTTAGGACCGTTTAGCTATAAAGGGAGTCTTTTGTCGATTGAAACCCCGCAGAGTTTCGAATCTGTCTCTTGTTGTGAAAATGTGGACCTTTAGGAAAGGTCGAGCTTGCTCCACAAAGTAAAGCCCTTTGTTTGCGGTGAATTTCCTGAATTTCATTGAAGACTATAACAAAAAAATGACTTCTCCCCTCTTTTGAATCCCTCTATCACATTGTCAGCAATCAATCTTTTAATTTGACAAGCTACATTCTCGTTACACGGCGGATGAAAAAACTTATTTCAATTTTTAATCGATGAAATGGATCACTTAGTGATGATATTAAACAGCGATTTAGTACGAATTAAAAGTCTTTTCAAAACAATTTTACAACAGGGAATTTTTTTATTTTAGGAGAATTCAGAAACGATTTAGCGGTGGTTTGTATTAGAATTGAATTATTATTTTTTCAAATTAACAAATATTTTACATTAATCATTTAAAATTTTAGTTTTTAACCCGAAAGAAAGAAGATATTTACAGTTACCGCAAGTCCCAATTTTGTTTTCTTATTGATTTTTTTTTGATCCTATAAAACAGAATTATGGGGGTAGTATTGAAAAAAAAATTATTCATTTGTATTCTATATCTAATTATGAAGAGAAATGTTGAGTTTCAATCCGATATACTTAATTTGATGATTCTGAATAAGATTTGCAAAAATATCATTTTTCCTATAGGAAATACGCGCTAAACTTCATTGCGTAAATTCATCTAAAAAAAATTAATAACCAAAAAATATGAAATATTTTCTAACAAAGACGAACTTTGTAACAAAAAAAATTAATTTTTCAATCCGAAAATATGAATTTTCAGCAAAAAAGTTATTTTCCAACCAAATACATAAGTTTTTGACCAAGAAGATTAATTTGGTAAGAAAGCAAAATTGCAACTAAAAAAATAAATTAACAATAACAACAAATATCAACAAAGCAGCTTAAGCTTTAATAATATAGTTGAATTTTCATAACAAAAAACCAAAAAACGAATTCGCTCCAAAAAATATAATAGTTGATATTTGAATCCAAAAAGATATTAATTCTCAATAAAAATTTTTTTTTTGAAAAAAAACGATTTTTAAACAAAACAGTTATAAATGAAAATAAAATAAAGAGCTGATTTTTCAGGCTAGAAAATTGATTTTTTTATCAAAATAGACGGATTTTCAACAAACTATTGACATTTTTAACCAATTAACTGAATTTTTTACGAAGTAGTTTAACTTTGAAGCTATTATTAAAATTTTTACCCAGAAAGTGGAATTTTAAATGAAAATGAAAATTTTAATTTTTAATCAAAAAGAGTAGAATCCATGCAAAAAGACAAATTGTCAGTGGAATTATTGATAATTTTTAATACAAAATAGAAATTTAAAATAACAATTTTTTTAGTCTCTTTTTTTGTTTGAAATATCATTATATATAAATATATATTTTCTATATTTCTCGAGAGAATGCAAAAAGATTTTTAAATATTTCAGATATATTGAAAAAATATCTAGAAAATATCTAAGAATTGTTTTTAATTTTGTTAAATTTTATAAAACTTTCTATAAAAAATTTGAGTTAGTTTAAGTATCATTGAAGTTTTGGTAACAGCTTTGAAATCTTATAAAATCTTCGAAATATTTGTTATATTTTCTGAAACCGTTGTGAAATTATTAAATTTTTTGTGAAAGCTTTAAAATCTTATAAAATCTTGGTTTAATCTTTGAAATCTTTTAAAATTTTTTAAATCTTTTAAAATCTATAAAATCGTTTGAAACCTTTGTGTTATTATTGCCATTTTTTTTGAAATTTTTTTAAATCTATGAAATATTTAAAATCCTTTTAAAACTTTACGATATCATTGAAATCTTTGTGAAAGTTTTGAAATCTCTTGAAACCTTTGTGACATCATTCAAATTTATGTTAAATCTTTTTAAATCTTTGAAATTTTTGTGAAATGTTTGAAATCTTTTTAAAAAAACCTTATAATATCATCAAAATATTTGTGAAACCTTTGCATTTTTTTAAAATCTTTAAAATCTTTGTAAAACCTTTGAAATCTTTTCAAATCTTCGAAATTTTTTAAAACCTACGTCAAATATCAATAAAATTTTTGTAAAAGCTTTTGAATCTTAAGAAAATTTAAAAGCATAGTGAAATTTCTTCAATATTTTGAAAACTTTATAATTAAATTGAAATCTTTGTGATATTATTGCAATTTTTGTGAAATCTTTCAAATCTTTTTAAATGATTTAAAGCTTGGTGAAATCGTTGAAATCTTTTGAAACCTTTGTGATATCATTGCAATTTTTGTGAAATCTTTTTAAATCTATGAAATCTTTGTGAAATATTTTAAATATTTTTAAAACTTCGTCATATAATTGAAATATTTATGAGATCTTTGAAATCTTTTTAAACCTTTAAAATCTTTGAAATCTTTTAAAACATTTGTGATAGCATTGAATTTTTTATGAAATTTTTGAAATATTTTAAAACCTTTGTGATATTATTGAAATCTTTAAAATATTTATAAAGTCTTTGAAGTATTTCGAAACCTTTATGATGTCACTAAAAATTTTGTTATACGAGGTGTACGGAAAAAGATAAAAAGATAGAGAATATAAAAAAGGTGAGGAGGCAGGAAAGGGAAAATTGAAAAAGGAAAGGTGGGAAATGTGAAAAAATCAAGGGAAGGTGGGAGGCAAGGAGAATGGAGAAGGGTTAAGGGTAAAAGGACATTGTAGAAGTGAGAAGGAAGAAGGAAATGCCGAAGGTGAAAATGGGGAAAAGTTAAAGGAAAAAGGTGAAGGGCCAATGTAGAATAGAAAAGGACGAAGGAAAATGGGCGATTGGAGAAGGGTGATGGCAGCAGGGAAAAGAGAGGATGAAATAAAGAAGGTGGAAGATAATAAGAAAGAGGAAATGTGAACGAAGTATGTGAAACAGGGTAATAAGAGGGAAGAAGGGAGTAGGAAATGATAAAGGGTGGAAATTATGAACGTAGACAATCGGAAAATGCGAAAGAAAAATAAATTAGGGAAATGCGAAGGGAGAAGTGACAAGAGAGGAGAAAATTTTGAAGGTGGGAAATAAGGAAGGGAAAATTCGAAAGAAGAAAAGGAAAGGACGAGAGGAAAAGAAGAAATGAGAAGAATAAAGGAAATGGAGAATGTGAAAAATAATGTGGAAGGGGAAACGTTAACAGCAAAAGTGATAGGAAAGGAGTAATGAGAGGATAGAAAGGAGAAGAAAATGAGGAGGTTGGAAATGAAGAAGGGAAAATATGAGATTATAAAGAGGTATTGGAGGTGGAAAATAAAAGAGGAGAAAGGAGATTGGTGAATGAAGATAGAAGAAAGGACAAGGGAGATGCGGGAAGGGATGATGAGAAAGTGAAGGGAGAAATGGGACGTGATAAGGGTTAAGGGTGATGGGTTAAGAACGAAGGTAAAATGAAGAAGGGAAAAGGGACGGAGTGAAGGGGCAAGAGGAAGGTGAGAGGGTAAATGGAAATGGCCAGGATGGGAACTGAGAAAAGTAGTAAATGAGAAAGTATAAAAGGGAATAGGAGAGGGAGGGGAAATTAAAGGAAATAAGAGAGGGAGGGGAAATTAAAGGAAATAAGAGAAAAGGGTAAACAGTGATAGAAAAAGAGTGCAAGTGAAAACGAGAGAAACAAACAAGAGTTATAGGCAGAGATAGGAAAGGTGTACATAAACTTATAAAGAGAGCGGCTGACCGAGGAGGGTGCGTGGTTGGAAAATTGAGTTCTATAATCAGACGGGAGGGGTACTGACATGCGAGAGGAATGAATTTGAGAAAGGATGAGTACATATCCTGATATGAGTATGAGAATGGCGCAAATGAATGTTAGGAATAAATCGAGAGAGAGAGAGAGAGAGTGTGTGTGAGTGATATTGTAATTTCTGGACCCCAATGACTTGAGACATAAGAATTGACTTTTCCCCAACTACACGAGGCTTAAACCAACAGCCAAGTGTGATAAGTGCGCAAGCACTGCGCCTTCTTTCTGGCGTATGTGGCACCCTTTTAGCATTTAGCTTCGGCAGAGGTCCGCCCCCGAAACGTCAAGGCTAATTGATATAAACGAAGGCAGTAATATACTTGTCATAGAGCGAACCCTCCGATCGGAAAGACTGTCAGGGTCGTATTTAAACTTTAAGCTAGGCTTAGGTTAGTCGATATTAGACGCAGCGCGGTCTCATATCGGACAACCCCATTAACATATGAAAAGCCTACTCGTTCTCACGTGCGTGCGGCACGCAGCATACACTTGGTCACGGAGGCGTACATTCATATAGATATATATATACATATACATATGCATGCATATATCAGGTATATACAGGTATAGACATAGTTGTAACAACGATGGAAGCGCATATGAACATTGAACACATATATGATACATATATGTATGTAGATACACACACACACATATATATATCATATATGTGTTCAATTTTCATATATGTTTGATGGGATCATGCTTAGGGGTTCATTTTGATTGGCTATAACCGCGTCCCAAGACCAAGAATCCTGCAGGATCGCTTACGCTTACACGATAATAAAGCTCTGCTTTAATGCGATTTCATGAGTATACTGCCCCACTATTTACTTAAGGCACTGAAACGATTACAAGATTTTATATGCTTCCTCTAATCCATGTATGTAATAAGAAACGCACCATAGGAATCAGTTTTAATTTAATTTAATTTTTATTCTGACATACTGCCAGACGATTGTTATGGTTCTCACGATAATACTATATCTTGAAGTTGTATAGCGTTTTCTATTTTTATTTGTAACTCAGGTGAGAAAATTTCAATATTCGAGATTGCATAGTCCAATTTCCTAGAAAATGAACACTCAGAAAAAAGAATCGTTCATGGAAATTTCTTTAGTTCCAAGAAATGGTTTTTTTTCCAACGAAAATTTTTCTTTAATTTAGTAGTATGTTGAAGACGAGCGCAAAACGCCTGTGATTTAGAAGTTCATCACATCTGATTTTTGAGGTTAGGTTGACGTGGCCATAGTTGTGTACGGGCGACAGCGAACGCGCATGTGCGGAGTATGGTTATGATCGTAATTTTATGCCGAATATGCCATATTACTGTTTTCAGAGCTGCGAAGGTGCTGATGAAACGCGTAAATCATGCCTGCGTTATATAAAATAATTTTCTTTATTTTAATGTTATTTTTAGACAAATTAAAAAATGATGTTCCAGAAGCGGTTTTTTCAATTGAACACAAATATTTCTTTAAGTGAACCCTATATTAAGAACAAAAAAAAAATGACATCATGAGAGTTTTATTACATAATAATTAATAAAATGTTTGTTTTGTTTTAAGAAATAACTTTTTCAACTGCAAATGTAAAAATCATATTTTTGGTTCGAAAATTCAACTGTTTTCTAGATACACTCAGAGAAATTTCCTCTTGTGTCAAAAGGATCCTTTTCGACATGAATGGAGCTCCTCCTAAATTTAACGTTGAGAAGATTTTCATTTGTTACAAAAAGAATCGTTTTGCATGAAATATTACCGCTTTGCAAGAAACTTCACGTAATCTGGCAGCCAAATAATTCCGTTTGTGTAAAAACGAATTTCACGTGGTTCGAAATAAATAAGGCAAGAGGACGATGCTTTTGTTTCAGTCTTTTTGGTCTCAAAATTCAACAATTTTGTTGTAAATTGATAATATGATTTTTTTTTAATTTATATTTTTTGGTAGAACATTAACTTTCTTGATGGAAAATTAATCTTTTTAGTTGAAAATTCATCTGTTTTCCTTGAAAATTTAACTATTTGGTTGAAAATGAAACTACTTCGTTGGTTGAGGAATCAACTGTTTTTTTTTAATTCGTTTCTTTTGCGCTTGACGCAACCGTTAAACATTCGTTCTTTGGCAGAAATTTTTTTCTTTTTTTTTTGTAGAAAAATCAACATGCTTGTATGAAAATTTAACTATTTGGTTGAAATTCAACTGCTTTGTTAAAAATTCGGCGCTTTTGCTTAAAATTTAGACTACTTTATTGTTAATTGTAATTGTTTAGTTAGAAACTAATTTTTTTCGTCTTTTTGGCTTGAAGATTCCATGATTTTTTAAACAATCAAATTACTTTGATGAAAATTAAATTTTTTCTTAAAACTTCATATTTTTGGTTAAAATGCCACTTTTACGGTAAAAACTTTACTTTTTTGTTGGTAATTCAACTTTTTTAATTGAAAATTAATTTTCTTAGTGGAAAATTCATCTTTTTGCTCAAAAATTCAACCATTTGGATGAAAGTTGAACTACTTTGTTGAAAATTAGTTGTTTTTTTTAAATCGACTTTTTTATTTAAAATATATCCTTTATAAGTTTAAAAATTAATTATTTCGTGGGAAATTCATGTATTTTGTTGATAACTCGTCTTTTTATTTAGAAAATTACGTGAACATTTAATCTTCTTTGTTGAAAGGTCAACTTTTTGGTTCAAGATTCAACTGTTTTTGATTGAATTTTAATCTTTCTTGTTTGAAAATTTAATTATTTACTTGAAAATTTAACTGACTAGGAGGAAATTTAACTATTCAATACAAAATTAACTTTCTTGTTGAAAATTTATATTTTTGATGAGAATTTATCTGTTTTTATTAAATTGAAGTATTTGGTAGAAGATTAAATTTTTTTATAAAAAATCGTATTTTCGGTTTGAAAGCTTATTTGTTTTGTAGATAATTCGTCTTTTTTGAATAAAAATTCAATAATTTGGTTGCAAACTGATGCATTTTCTGGAAAATTCGAATTTTTGGTAGAAATTAAATTACGTTGGTGAAGAATTTATCTTTTAGCTTAAAACTTCAACTATTTGGATGGAAGATAAAATACTTTGTTGAAAATTCGTTTTTTTTTCATTAATTGTTTCATCTTACAATTTATTCTTTATTTAACATATTTTTTTATCTTTATGATAAAAAGAGTCATTTTTTGGTTGACAATTCTTTTATATAAATATTCAACTATAATGTTAAATTTTTTTGTTTAACTCATTTGGTAGAAAACTTTTGTGATATAAAAGTTAACTTTTTTTGTTGGAAATCAATTTTTATATTGAGAAATCAATTTTTTGCTAAGAATATCGCCCTTTTGACTGTAGATTCAACATTTTTTGGTGAAATTTTAATCTTTCTTCTTTGTAAAATTAACTATTTGGTAAAAAATTCAAAGTTTTTTTTAACAATTCATCCTGTTGGATTGAAAATGCATTTTTTTATGGTGAAAAAGTGCATTTCATTTGTTGAAAATTTATTTTCTTACATTTTAAATTACGTTTTTTGTTTAAAATTCAACTATCTTCGAAAAAATTATTGTTATGCAACAGTTTGGTTGAAAATTAATTAATTTGTTTAAAATTAACATGTTTATTGAAACTTTATATTTTTGATTAAAAATTCAAATGTTTGTATGAAGATTGGAATATTTGGTAGAAAATTAACTTTTTTGTTGAAAAATTATATTTTTCATTTGAAATTTAACCGTTTTGTAAATATTTCGTATTTTTGGCTTCAAAATTCAAAAATTTAGTTATCAATTTATTGTTGAAAATGCGACTTTTTTGATAGAACATTAATTTCATTCGTGGAAAATTCATCGTTTTGGATTGAAAATTAATTTTTGCTCAAAGGTTCAACTATCTATTCATGAGATATGTATATTTATTATGTATATATATATATATATGTGTGTGTGTATTTATTTATTTATATATAACTATTTAATAATTATTTTTAAAAAATGTGTTTCTCTATTATTTCCTTATTTGCATAAAAAATCACGTCATGTGTTTTATATTTTTTTTGTATAACAAAAATGAAAACTATTCATAATTTTTCCCTAAAAGTATGAACTATATATAATTTTTAATTAAATCTTGAAACGGATTAATTTTAGATTAATAATATATAGTTTCTACATAATAATAATGATGATCGAAAATTTTTGGAAGAATTCCCTTCATTGTCTGAGAAATAGCCAGCATTCAATTTCTGTATCAGATTTCCCATGATCTTTACCCTAGAAGTGCTCATTTGATCGAAAAGATTGATTATCCCTTGAACATTATGAATAGTCACGAGGTCCTTAATTTTTCCGAATCCATAAATTAACTGTAAACCAGTCAATTTGATTACACGGACGTAATGTACGTATCTGATAGTATGGAAAAAGAGGAAGAGAAGAGGGTGTGTGTGGGGGTGCGGGGGTGCGTTGTCTCAGCAGTTTTTCGGAAAGTGCCTGACTCGATTCACCCTCTAGTACCCTCGTAAACGTATTCATGACCCCAGCGGATAGCAGGGGCTACGAATAACGTCGTGGAATCACGACTGTCCATATGAACTTTCCTCGCCTAATAAAGATCGATTGACTTTAATTAAATGCTCAATAAAAACGATACACGGCAAATTTAAAGGAAGCGGTATCAAGTGAGAACTCAATCTAAAAAGAAAAAAAAACACGTGAGCCGTAGTGAGACGTCCGGCAGAACTGATAACTTCATATGATGTAAACTGAAGTCTTTTTTTCTTGGAACTTTTTCAACATAAAAAATAGTTGAAATACACTTAATAATTACTTAACACTTCAGTAATCACACACAAAATCGAAAATCAATTCACGCAGAAATACGAACGACGACCTTCAAGGAGAGCGCATGCCGCTATACACTACTATATATACTCGTATGAGCACATACCGCTATACACTGCTAATACTTTCAGAGTCCCATTGTGAGTGTGAGAATGAAGGATGGAGAGAGAGGGGGATAAGCGAATGGCGAGAGGGTGAGAAGTTGAAGAAAGGAAGAAGAGTTAGAGAGGAAGAGGGATGGAAAAAATTAGTCAGTAACAGAAGCGAAGGAGAAATAGAGAAGAAGCGTTACCGTTACCGTTACCCAGTTTTGCGAGTTCACATCTTGCCATAAGAAGTTATCACTTCAAAAAAATGCATGCAATGTTTTTGACCCACTATTTGCAATAACGTACTAATAATTGATCAATTTTTAAGTTTTGTATTAAAACTTTAATAAGGTCATCCAAACTCGCCTCCCCCCCCCCATCCCCAT
>NC_046658.1:168659423-168695040 GCF_010883055.1 Belonocnema kinseyi | reverse complement strand
CCCCCCCCCCCACAGCGTCAAAAAATAAAGTAAACCAAAATCCTCTCAAAATAGAGAAAATGCCGTGATTTTCAAGAAAATAGGGGAATAAATTCTTCCAAATAAAATTAATGTGAATATCATTAAATTCCTAAGATTTTACGTTGAAATGTATTGCACTTTAACCAAAATATAGTTGAATTTTTAACCAAAACAGTTTTTCTATCAAATGAGATGATTTTCGACCCAAAAAGAGGAATGTAAAACTAAGAAATGCGAATTTTCTATCAAAAAGAACGCATTTTTAACCAGTTGAATTAATACATACAAAAGAAGAATTATTGACAAATTATTCAAATCTTTAACCAAATAGGTGAATTTTTATTTAAGAGAGACGAATTTTAAAACAATATAATTATATTTTCATCTCAAAGAGATATTTTTACAATTGAAAATAGATTTAACAAATATTCATTTTAAAAAATTAATTTTCAACAAAAAGAAATAAAATTTTCAAACGTTTCATTTAAACAAATGAAACTAATTTTTTGAATAAAGAGATTAATTTTAAGCAAACAAAATTTTCAATCAAAAACGAATTTTCAATAAAAATGTTAATTTTTGAATAATAGAATTGAATGTTTACAAAAATGAAATTAGAAAAAATAGTTCAACTTTTTACCAATCAATTGAATTTTCAACTAAAAATATGAATGTTAACAAAAAAAGTTCATTTTCAACAATATCATTTATTTTTCTATCAAATTGGCTATTTTTCTTCAAAACAGTTTAATTTACAATCTGAAAATACAAATTTTAACCCCAGAAAGATAACTTTTCTACCATAAAGGATGAGTTTTCTACCAAATAATGCATTCTTATCCAATTGAATTAAAAAAAAAGAATTTTCAACAAATTACTTGAAACCTTAACCAAATATAAGGATTTTTTATCAAAAGAGATGAATTTTAAACCAAGTTGTTGAATTAACAACTAACATGTCTATTTTCACCAAAAATAGTTTTTAAAAATATTCAGTTCAAAAATTAACGATCACAAACAAATTAAGCGAGTTTAATTCGAACAAAAGAGACGAATTCTTAAACAAAAATATCAATTTTAAATTTAAAAAAAGAATAATTTTCTAACAAAGAAAAACGTATTTTCAAGAAAACACATGAATTCTCTACCAAATATATGATTTTTTAACATAAAAAATATAAATTTCCAGCCAAAAATTAAATTAAAATACATTAATTTTTAACCAAATATTTTAACTTTTCACCTAGTAATTTAATTTTCAACAAACAAACAAATTCTACCGAATAATTAAAGTTGTATAAGAATATTTCAAACTTTTAATCAAATAGTTTAATTATTTATCAAATTTTTGAATTTCAAACAAAGAAGCTGAATTTTTAAATAAAAAATCGATTTTTTCAATCAAAAAAGGATTTGACGAATATTGAGTTTAAAAAATTAATAAAAAAAGGATCCTCCAAAGCTTAATTCAAACAAAAGAGAGGAATTAAAAACGAAACAGGATTAATTTTCTAACAAAAAAAAAGAATTTTCAAAAAAATACAAGAATTTTCGATCAAGTAGGACGTTATAAACAAATTCACAGTTCGATAAATTCTTAGATATTTCAGGTACTTTTTTTTAAACATGCTTAGTTGAACCTGCAGATTTTTTTATAATATTTGTTAACAATAATCCCGATAAAAATGACATTATGTTGAAGCATAAGAATAAGAAATATATGAATTTTCGTTTTCTTTATAATGTTTGTATATTACTTTAATTAGCAACGAAAATAAAAATCAATTATTAACTATTAAGTCCTTCAAAAATTAACTACCATTGCTTATAACAATAAGTTATTAGTAAGAAATTAAATAGATAGTGAAATTTTTAACTGAAGAAGATTGATGATGAACCAAACATGAAATAGTTAAATTTTTAATTGAAAAAAGATTTAACAAAACATGTTACCAAATAGTTATATTTTGGACAACAGAAAAAGATTTTTCAACTAAAATAATAAAACATTCATGATTTATTTATTTTCATATTCATGTCAAATTTTATTATTGCACTTTGAATAAAATAATTAATTTTCAAACAAGAAAAAGGGAATTTTTAACAAAATAGTAAACTTTTCAACTGAAATGATGTATCTGTGATAAAAAATGAATTTTTAACAGAAAGTGCAAAAATTTAGAATTTCAACAAAAAAATATTTTGATTTTCAATACAAAATTTAAAATTGTTAAATTAAACCAAAAAAATACGAATTTTCAAAAAAAAAGTTGCATTTTCAAACAAGAAAGATTTTTCAATCGATAAAGAAAAAAATGGAATATTTACATTTTTAGTCAAAAAAATGTCAGCCAAAAAGATTAGTTTTCTACCAAAAAAGAATAATTTTTCATATAATTTTCAACCTTATGGTTCAGTTTTTAACCAAAAAGGACAATGTTCTAGCAGAGAAATACCAATTCTCCATAGAATAGATGAATTTTCAACTAAAAAAATAAATTTTCCACAAAACATACAATAATTTAATGTTTTCTCAGAGATATAGTATTTTAACTAAATAAAATAAATGTTTAACGAAATAGGTCAATTTTCACCCAATCAAATTATTAAAATATCTATTAAAAAAAAAAATTAGACAAAAAAGTTAGTTAAATAATGATTAAAAAAGAAAGAAAATTTCAACCAAAAAGATTAATTTGTTACCAAAAAAATAAATTTACAAAAAAAAACTAATTATTTCTGCCATAAAAGACAAAGTTTTAATGAAATACAGAAATTTGTAGTAAACTAGCTTAATTTTCAACTGAAGAAGATCCATTTTTAATTAAACATCGAATAGTTAAATTTTCAACAAGAAAAAATTATAAAAAAAATGTTAACAGAAGTAGTTAAATTTTGAAACAAATGAGTTTTTAACTAAAATAATGAATCATAAAAAAATGAATTCTTAACAAACTATTTCCACTTTAAATTTAGTAGGTGAATTTTGAAACAAAAAATTCAGTCGCTTCTGACAATTAGCGAATATCTTGAAAATTTTATCATTTAGTTATATTGGAAGACAAATTCCTAAACCAATGTAAAATTTACGGGATAATTCGAACAAGAACTGATTTAAATGCTCTATAATTTTCAGATTTTTTCGTTTTTCTTTCTATAAGGTATTCATCTTAAAAAATATGGAAAACCTTTAAAGTGTATACTTGTGAAGTGAAATTTGTCATATTACAGGATCAATATGTATAAAAAGAGACTCAAATTTTTAAAAGAACTAGCAAAAATGAACCGTTTGTTCTAAATGTCATTCTGAACATAAATGTCACATTTTTCTTACTCTTGAGCTTTAAAAATAAAATTCTGATGTAAAAGCAAAATAAAAGAAATAAATAATCTGCCATTTCTAAAGAATTGTAAGTGAAAAAAAATTGTTTTATTCATATTGCATTTACTGGAATTTTCTCGCTATGATAAGGAAACTTCTGTAAACCATATATGGTTTACAGAAATGATCCTGATTTAAGAACGTTATAAACATACAACGTTCTCAAATAATAAAAGATTTTCTGTAAAATCCAAAACAAAATATTTGAAATATAAACCAAGTTTTTTTTAAAGAAACAGTAATTATTGTGCGCGTAGCGCGCACAATGTTCTAGTAGCTTGAAATTTGTAGCGCAGTTACTGGATGACCCCTTATAGACCTGACCTTTTTCTGCTTCAACTTGCCAAATAGAAAAATGGTATCCAGAATGAAAAACTCGTAAAAGTTCGAGTACAAAAATAAGTATAACGTCTTTCATGAATGTATTGTTATTGATCGCACGCGCTCGCTGAAATGAAATTTATGTGTGGCGAGATCGTTGACGTTAATGGATCTGGGCAATACTTCGACTAAACTCTAAAGGTATTCAAAAACACTCTTCGCCTGGAAGTTTCACCAGAATCTGGTGCAGATTGGCAGACGTTATATGTTCTATTTTTCCATTATCTGATCGAGAGAAAATAGGAAAAAGAAAAAGGAAAAATGAAAAATGAAAAATGAAAAAGGCATTGATGCTGAATGAGGATTCGTGTGGAGAGCCAAAACAGGGACTCTGCGTGTCGCATGACGGCTTGACTCGCGCCTCTTTTCAGTTAACTGTGAGGACACCGGCATCTGCCAATTGACAATGGTAATGGGCGTGAAATTTCGGAAATATCTCTTCGAAGCTGGAAAAATGGCGAAGGGAGCGCTGACAAATTCTAGTTTATGAGCCCCTGGAATCGAGGAAGACCAGGTGCGTCTTCACGATATTGGTTGTCTGAAGACTTCAGGCTCTTGGGTCTTGTGACGGCATGGCACTCGCCTCCGGAGGACCATTTATTCACCACTCGTTTCACTTCACGCTTTTGTATCCGATTGCCTAATACTTTTTCAATTAGGAAGTAATTCCCTCAAGCCAAGGTAATTTGAATATGCTTAGGCTTAAGGGATTTTGCATGGAAAATCTTTCTTTTATCTTATTGGTCACAGCAATTAGGCTAAACAAGAAAATTTCATTGAAGGAAGAATTACATTTTTTAGGCTAAACCCAAACGCCGCACAGTGGGATGAAATAAAAAAACGAGGTTCAAAATAACTTGTTGCTGGCAATTCTTAACCGATTAAAAATTTTTTTTTGTTAGAAATATTCAGCAATAAATTTTGAAGAGATTTATTGGGCCTGATTTTTAAATATTTCTTTGTTTAAGCTTTTATCTTAAAGCAAAGAGTGAAGAAGAAGTCATTTTCCCCGTCCTTTTTTTTGTTTATTTCTGTGAAGAAAATGTTCTATGATCAGCATTGCCAGACTTTATGCATAGGGGTAGTTGGAAGAAAAAATGGTGATTCTTTGTTTGCAAATTACATTTTTGCATCAAGATTACTTGCTTTCATCAATAAAATAATACTCGATTCTAAAAATTTGCCATGCCATATTTTGTATTAATTTTAGGAACAAATTATATAAATAAATGCCTAGTGTGGACATTTAAAGGCAGAAAGAAATTTTTTTTCCCAATTTTTCTTATATAATGTGGCCAGTGATGTTTAATCATGGGAAATTATCATTCGAAAATATTTATTAATTTTATAAACAAATTATATTATAACATGTTCTGGTTTTAAACATCCAAACTAGGTATTTGTTTCTGTAATTTGTTTACAAAAATTAATAAAAAACGTTGGATGATAATTTTCCATCATAAAACCTCATTGGCGACATCATTTGAGAAAAATTAGGAAAAAGAAGGATTTTTTTCGACCTCTAAATGACCGACTATTTTTTAATATAATTTGTTTAGGAAATTAATAGAAAATATCGGACGATAATTTTACATCGCTTAACATCACTAGCGACATAGTTTGAGGAAATTTAAGACAAAAAGCCATTTCTTTCGGTCTTTAGATGTCCATATTGGGCATTTGTTTATGGAATTCGTTTATAAAATTAATAAAAAATATCGAATGATAATTTCCAAAATAAAATAAAACGAAAAAATCGACTTTTTCTTCACGATTGACATTATCATAAAAGTTTAAATAAAACAAAATTCAAAAATCCGGCCACATAAGTCTCTTCAAAATTAATCTTTTTTCTTTCTCTGTATCTTTCAATTATATTAGTGGTAATACTTAGTGATAAAGGTTGGTCATTCGATATTATTTATTAATTTTATGAATAAATATTATAAACAAATTCATAATTTGGTCATTTATAGAGAGAAAGTAATTGTTTTGCTCTTTAATCGTTTTTAAATTACATAAGTAGTATTGTTTAATGACGAAGAATTGTCAATTGATATTATTTGCTAATTTTATAAATAAATGCATAGTTTGACCATTTATATAAAAAAGTAAACGTTTTTCTTTCTAATCGTCTTTAAATTATATTAGTGGTGATTTTTATTGATGCAAACTTGTCATTTGATATTATTTCTTTATTTCATAAACAAAGCTTATAAATAAATGCATAGTTTCTCCATTTATAGACAGAAAGCTATCGTTTTTTTTCTAATCTTTTTCAAATTCTATAAGTAATGAAGTTTAGTGGTAGACTTCTTATTCCATATTATTTGTTTATTTTATAAATAAATGCATAATTTAGCCAATTGAAAGCAATAATAAAAAAATGTTTCTTTCTGTCTAAGAATGACTAATTTATGCATTTTTTAAATCAAATAAACAAATAATATTGAACGAGAAGTCTTCACCACTAAACATTATCACTTATATAATTTGAAGTCGATCAGAAAGAAAAACAATTACTTTCTGTCTATAAATGGACGAACTATGCATTTTTTATAAAATAAATAAATAATATCGAGTGAAAATTATTTATAACTAAACACCACCAGTTATATAATTTTAAGGCGTTAAAAATGTAAAAAAATGACTTTCTGTCCGCAAATTAACCAACTATGCATTTGTTCATGGAATTTGTTTATAAAATAAACAAATAATATCGATGGACAATTCTTCATTACTAAACATCACTATTCATGTAATTTGAAGATGATTAGAGAGAAAAGCGTTTACTTTTTCTCTATAAATGAACAAACTACGCATTTGTTTATAAAATATGCTTATAAAATAAACAAATAATATCGATTGATCAATCCTTATCACTAATTATTATCACTGATAGAATTTAAAAGTAGGAAGAAAGGTAAACGATTACTTTCGGCTAATAAATGCCTAAACTAGGTTTTTGTTTATATATCTTGTTTATGAAATAAACAAAATAAACCAGACAGCAAATTTTCATGATCAAATATGATCGTGTCGATAAAATCAAGCAATTTCAACTTACAAATGTGCTTTGCAAGCAAAATTTCCACGATGTTGATAGTTTGTTAATATAGTTTGTTTATAAAAATTAGATTCGATATTCTGTTATCTATGTAAACTCTTTAGTTACTTTGACATTCATTTTCACGAAGAATGGGATAATCAAGTTATTTATTTAAAGATAAAAAATAATAATTGAAAAATATCTTATTTTCGCTCTTCGTTTATTTATACAAATAACTGAAAGTGATGAAAATTAAAAAATCTAATCTTTCGACGCTCTTATGCAATTATTGCTGATCGATTGTATTTTTTTTTTGAAGATGAGTTAAGAATTGTAGGCTGTAGAAGTGTAGTTGATTTTTAATAGTAAAATCCCGATTCAGTCCACTGTGCGGCACACAGTGGGAGAAAAAACACATTTTTTGGACAAAAATCGACTGACACTGCATTTTTTAACGGATTTTGATTTTTCTATTATAGAATTGACCGTAAAGCTTCCAGGTGTAACATTTAACTGTGTAATTTTTATTTTAACTTAACGGAAATTTGTTATTTAAGAACAAAGTTACAACTTTTTCTTGCTAAACTTTTTATAAACAAATTTACATTTTGACCATTTTATAATTCAAAGGCTTGATTTTTTTGCGGAATCAACTTAAAATGTTTTGCCTAAGACTCCTTGCTATCATATTTTTCATAGTGACCAAAAAATGTTAATTATTTAAAAACTTTTTATAAAAAAATGTACATTTTTACCATTTTATGATGAAAAGGCTTGATATTTTTTGTGGAAAAACTTAAAATGTTTTGCCTATAAGACTTCTAGCTATTATATTTTTCATAGTGAGTTTGCACTAAGTTTGCACCGTGTAAACTTCTGCCAGAAGTTTTTCCAAACATTAAAAAAAAATTACGATTCATGAAGAATTTTTGTCCATTTTTGGCAAAAAAAACATTATTGTCATATGTCAGGTCATTATAAAAAATATGACAGCAAGCATTCTTTTTCAAGATATTTTGCATTGATACCAAAAAAATTAAGCCTTTTCATCCAAAAATGGTAAAAATGTACAATTGTTTATAAAAATAGTTTAAATAATTAACATTTTTTATCACTATAAAAAATATGATAGCATGTAGTCTTGAGCAGAATATTTTAAGTTGATTCCGCAAAAAAATCAAGCCTTTTCATAAAAAAATGGGCAAAAAGTCAATTTGTTTATACAAAATTGTTTAAATAATAAACATTCATTGGTCACTAGGAAAAATATGATAGCAAGAAGTCTTAGGTAGAACATTTGAGTTGATTCCGCAAAAAAATCAAGCCTTTTCATCAAAAAAATGGTCAAAATGTGCGTTTGTTTATAAAATTTGTTTGAATAATTGACAAACATTATCTATTGTTAAGTTATTGTGAGCGCACATCATTATCTGAGATACTTTATACAAAAGCTATGGGTTAAAATCAGCTAATCATTGCAAATGACGAAAAAATTACTTGTTAATTAATTTGTTTATAACATTATTAAAAAATTGTTTGTTACACTGACCCACTAATAAATTATTTTCTGTTAGTTTCTACATTGAATTATGCCGTTTTTTTAAATAATTTCAAAGTCTTAGAAGAAATGGTATCATGGAAAAGTTTAGCAACAAATAGTTGTAAGTTTGTTCTTAAATAACAAATTTCCGTGCAGTCAAAATAAAAATTGCACAGTTAAATGTTATACTTAGAGGCCTTATGGTCAATTCTAAGAAAGGAAAATCAAAATCCGTTCAGAATTTCACTTTCAGTCGATTTTCGTCCAAAAAATGTGCTAAATATGATTTTAAATAAGATATTAAATTTGGTTTTAATTTAATTTAAATTTTTTTAATTTTAATGTCATTTTGATGTTAAAATAGTTTGGAAAGTACTGAAATTGTGAATATTTAATCAAATTGAAATTTTTTTTAGTTAAGAATTTTCACTTTTTATATTCGAATCAGTGACGTTTCACTTAGGAAAATTTTAAACAACCCTGATTTTTTCTATAAGGGTTTATGTCTTCTGTTCTCCCTTTTTTTATTTTAAATGGTTCAAAAATGATGACGAATTTGTCATATATATAGTTTTTGCTAGTGAAAAACGATAGAAAATTATAAATACAAAGTATCTTTTTGGCCTGACTGAAAATTGTTTTAATTATAAAAAAAATTTTTTTTTGAATCTCGAAAATGATCAAAAATCCCAAAAATTTCTCAGTAAGAAATTTTTTTTTAAATGGACAGCAGAATTTTTTGATTCAAGTTAAAGAAGTTTCGGTCCATAATTTTTGAATAAATAGAAAAATACTCACAAATTTGAATTTCCAAATTGAAACAGAACAGAAGATATTACTGGATTTCAATTTAAAAAATTCATATTTATGGATGTCCTGTAAGGTCTTTCAAAAATGCATTGGAAAGTTTTTTTCTAGAATTGTCATGCATGTCGCCCTCAAATGTTTAAATTCATTGTTTAAACACATTTTTATTGTTTTTAGCATTTTTTTCTTAGAATGCAGTTAGAAAGTCGCGATTTTTCCTGATTTTTAAAACTTTTCAGTCAAAGCTATGCAACAATGAATTATATTGAACATAAATAATGGTTTCAACAATTTTTTATTATTAACAATAATATTCTCTTAGAATAGCTAGAAAATTATGTTTTCTTCTGAAATTTTGTTCTGTTTGTTCACTTTTCAATCAAAGTGAGGTTGTAGTTAATTCAAGTTAACAAACATAATTGTTTCAAAAGTTTATTATTATTTTAAATAATATTCTCTTAAACTAAAGCTAGAAAGTTACGGTTAAATCAGGAATTTTCAACTATTGTCCACTTTTTTTTGAAGTTTCAATTAAAATGCAACTTAATAAACATTATTGTTTATACAACTCATTATTATTTATAACTATCTTCTCCTATAGTAATGTCAAATAGTTGCGATTATTTAGCATATTTTGAACATGTTGGCCACTTTTCAATTATAGTGTGGTAATACTTAATGCAATTGAACAAACTTAATTGTTTAAATAAATATATTTTCCTAAGGTAACGCCAGAAATTCGCGGATTTTTCTGTAACTGTCCATTTTTGTTTACTTTTTTAACTTCCATAGAGTGAGGTGAAAATAATTTTAAATCAACAAAGATAATTGTTGAAACAGTTCATGTATTATTATTTTAAATAATGTTCCCTTTAAATAATGCTAGTAAGTTGCGCTTTTGTCTGAAATTATGAACTATTTTTCCACTCTTTGCTTAAAGGGAGTAATTATTTAATAGAATTAAATAAAGGTTTTTTTTTCTGAAATTATCAAATTTTTGTCCACATTTTGCTTAAACTGAGCTGATAATTAATGTGACTTAACAAAAAAAATTATTAAAATAGTTTATTATCGTTTATAACTATCTTCTGTTATTGCAATGCCAAAAAGTTGTAGATTTTTCTAAAATTGTTAACTTTGATTTGGCTTTTTAGTTATTAACAAAGAATAAATAAAAATCATAGAGAATCATATTGTAAACAATCTCTTTGTTGTGAATATATTTTTCTGCCTTTTTGTTCACATTTTTTTTTAATTTTCAAATAAAAATAAAAATACTACATTACAAAAAAAATGGAATACCTACTAAATGAAAAAAAATGATTCTGCTTTGTGTTCATTTATTATTTGTTGATAGTAAAAAAGCTAAGAAATGCTTGAGATTTCAGAAAAAAATTTAACTTTCCAGCATTACTCTAAAAGTCTAGGAAAATATAGGTTTAAACAAAAATAAATTGTTAAAAAAATTATTATTGTTAACTGACAATATTTATTAACTCTCTAAGTAAGAACTCGGCAAAAAATTAAACATTTTAGAAAGAACCATAAAAAGCTAACATTACTATAAGAAAAAATAGATATAAATAATAATTTGTTTGAACAGTTATTTTAAATAAATTTCAATAATTATTGAATCCCTCTAAGGAAAAATGGGACTAAAAGTTTCATATTTTAGAAAAAATCACAACTTTCTAGCATTATTGGAAAAGAATATTATTAAAATTAATAAATTTTTTAAGCAATTATTTCTATTGTATTTAATTGATTATTGAGTCTCGCTCTAACTGAAAAGTTGAAGATAAGTAACAAAATTTAAAAACAAAAAGAATTAGGCAACAAAATGTTTTTTTGTATAATTATTATATTTTTTATAATATTTCGTAATTTTTTATCGATAGTGTAAAAAGTCTTTGTCAACGTCATGCAGTTGAAATTATTCCTTTACTGTTGTTGCATTATTTAAAAAAAATTAAATATTGAAAACGATATAATATAATAATTTCCTTAATTTCACGACAATATAATTGCTTAAAACATCATTTTTTGTCCTGATTAAAAAAGTGTCCTAGAAATATTGCCGAGAAGAATCCAAAAAAATCCTTGTTTTTTATTATCAATTATTTTTTAATTAATTTCCAAATTTTATATCGGAGTCGCTTTTTCTAAATTATTTAAAAATCATTAATTATAAATAGTTTGAATAAATTTTTGTATTTACCACAAATCTGTTAAAAAACGGGAACTGCAAATTCCAGTAAATTTTTACTTATTCTGGATTTTTTTTTAAAAATTCGCAATGTTTTCTAATATCATCAATTTATTATATTTATTTCAAATAAAAGGTTTTTATATTTAGAAAATTTTTTCTCTTGCTAAAACTCCTCGAATTATCCAATTTGCCAATTGAATTTCTGCCGAGATTTTGTACGATCCAAGAGGAATTCTATTATGGAGCTAAACATCAAACAAATAGAAAAAAATCGGCAAAGTTTCAAAGAAATCTCTGACCGGAATTTGAGAACAATTTCAAGGAATAGATTCTAAAGAAATTCTACAGAATTCAAAAAAATTCTAGGCTAGGAGACAACCCATGTCAAATTAGAGCGCTCCTCACGGAAAATAATTGTTCGTCAAACCACGAAGGTATATTTGACAGTTTCGTATTTTGAGTGCTGAAAATAAAATAGCAAGGGACCAACCACAAATAATGTGAAGTATTTTTTTTTTAATTTCAGCCCCCCCTCCCCGCCCCTCCACTCATATAAGATACCGTAACATTTTTACTAAACCTTCCCTCCAAATCAAAATACTTACCAAGATTTCATAAAATTTTTAATTTGTTATTTTAAAATTTTTAAAATTTTTAAAAGCTGAAAGATCTTAGGACAATTTTGTTTTATTTTGCAGAAGTAAAAATAAATAGGAAAAATTTTATTCATTTTAAAAGAACTTTAGAAGGCTTAGACGTTTCTAAAACATTAGAAAGTTTAAAGAAAATAAAAAACTCTGCCTAACATTCCTCGAAATTATTTCAATGATTTTTTATTTTTATATAAAAAAATTTCTATGTAAACATCGAAAAAAATATCCAAGGTTGTAAGGCAATTTTTTTAATCAAGCAAAATTTCTGCAAAATTTAGGAATAGTTCCAGTCCGTTTAAAAGACGTTTAACTAATTTGTTTCTTTTGTTAGAAATGATATACATATTTTTTTAATGCAACTGTTTGGTTGAAAGTTAACTTGTTTCTTTTGAGAATTCAACTATTTTATTGAAATTTCGTTGTATTTTGATGAATTCAACTCTCTTTTATTTGAAATTAAAATCTTCTTTTGTAAAAATATTAATAATTATATCTTTTGCTTAGAATTCGTTTGTTTTTTGTCGTTAAAAACTTCACTACGACCGTTTTTATTTAAAAATTTTACTATTTAGTTGAAAATCTAATTTTCTGTTGAAAATTCAACTGTTTTGGGAGAAATTGGTCTCTTTAGCTTCAAAGTCAAAAATTCGGTTAATATTTTTTTCTTTCTTGATTAAAAAGTCTTTTTGGGTTAAAAATTCGTCATTTTGTTTTGAAAATTTGTATTTTTTGTTGAATAAATCTGTTTTTGATTTTAATAAAAAGTCTAAAATTTCTGAAGTATTAAATTTGAATTTCAAAGTTTATATAAACTATTATTCTTTCGTTTATATCAAAAATATTGCATTTTTAACAAATAAAAAAATATATTTTTAACATAAAAAATGAACTTCCAGCCAAGAAGATTAGTCTTCCACTAAAATGGAAGGATTTTCAATTTAATAAATAACAACAAATTTATGTTGAATATTAATTAATATTGATTAAAAGGTATAATATTATAATTTTGGGTTTGAATTCATCCTTTTTGGTTAAAAAAATTAATTATTTTGTGAAAATTCTATTATTTTGTTGAATTTTCAATAATATTGTTTGCAAACCATTCTCTTTCCTTTAAAATTAAACTATTTTGTTAATAATTTCTCCTTTTGGGTTAAACGTTAAACAATTTTGTTTAACATTTTTTCTCTTGATTGCAAATTTATCCTTTTCGGTTAAAAAGGCAACTGTTTGGTTGCAAATTAATCGGTTTTGGTTAACGATTTAATGATTTTGTTAAAAATTTCCTTTTTTTGTTACAATTAGGAGTTTTTTATTTAAAATAAAAATATTTTTCAAAAAGGAAAAAAAATATTCTTGAGTACATTTTTCGCCGGGAACTCATCTTTTTTGGTTAAATTCAAAATTTCTTTATTTAAAATTAAAATCTTTCTTTTGGTTGAGAATATATTTTATAACTATTATATTTTTATAATAAAGATAAAGATTATAACTATTATATTTTTGTTAAGAATTGTTCTTTATTGATTGAAAAGTAAAGTATTTTGTTGGAAATAAATTTGGTTGAAAATTAATTTTTTTTAACTTCAATTACTATTTTATTGAACATTTCATTATTTTCTTGAATATTTCATTATTTTGTGTGAAAATTTCACTATTCTGTTAAAAAGTTACATTTTTTGGTAGAAAATTTCTTGGTTTAAAATATTCATCTCTTCGGGTTTAAAAGTCAACTGTTTTTCTAATAAGTCGATTTTTAGCTTAAAAGCTCAAAAAGTCTTTCTTTTGGTAGAAAATTCAACAATTTTCTTTAAATTACAATATGAATTGAAACTTGAAGCATTCTCTATAGAATGTAATATGACACCTATCTATTAATTTTATTTGAATTTAAAAATGTGTTGCCCAGTGTTACCCTATTTTCGTGAAAAACCTACCTTTTCGCCTGTTTTCAGGACATTTTGAACTCTGATTCAGATTATAACTGATTGATTTTGATATAATGAAAGTGAAAATCGTGATCTAACTGAATTTATTTCCCACTCTTATAACAATATTCTTTGAAGAATTATAATCGAATGCAATATGATACCTATAGAATAAATTTATTCAAATGAATTTTTTCCCCAATTTTTTCCATATTTTTGTGAAAAATAAGTCAATTTCTCCTGCCTTTAGAAAAGTTTGGGCTTTTGAGTTTTTAAATGGCCCTTAGTGAGAATATCAATAGCACAATGCCAGTATATATTTTACAAATATTATTTTTAGGTTACTTATTTACACCCAAAAGCAGTGTTCAAGTACACAGATTATTGTTGATTAATTTTAATACAGTTAAAGAGAAAATCATTATTTAACTAAATTTATTTCTCCAATCGTATTAATATAAGAGTATAAGAGTATAATAGTGGGGAAATAAATTCAGTTAGATCATGATTTTCACTCTCATCATATTAAAATCAATTATATATCAAATTTTTAATGGAATTTTATTAACTGTGATATGATACCATTGTATTAATTTTATTAAAAGAAATTTTTCTTATTATTTCTCTATTTTCATAAAAAATCCCTCTATAATCCTCTATAAAAAAATCTATTTTACTAATAATTTTTTAAAATTATTTATTTGAACAAAACATAATTTTGTAGTACACAGGTTATAACTGTGTGATTTTGATATATAATAAGAGTGAAAATCATGGTCTGTCTGATTTTTTGCCCACTCTTATAATAATATTATTTGAAGAATGTTAATCGAATGTAATATGATACCTGTAGAATAAATTTATTCAAAATTTTTTCCTTAATTGTTTCCATATTTTCGTAAAAAATAAATCCATTTCTGCTGTTTTTAGAGAAGTTTGGGCTTTTGAGTTTTTGAATAGCCCTTAGTGAGAGTATAAATAGTACAATGTTAGTATCTATTTTACAAATAATTTTTTCAAGTTATTTATGTTCACCCAAAAACAATGCTTAAGTGTACAGATTATAATTGATTGATTTTGATACAGTGAAAGTGAAAATCATGATTTAACTAAATTAATTTCCCCAGACTTGTTAATATAAGTGTTTAGGAATAGAAGAGTAGGAAAATAAATTCAGTTAGATCATGATTTTCACTTTCATTATATTAAAATGAGTTAAATATAATATGCGTTAAAGAATGTTGAGGGAATGTAATATGATACCTCTAAATTAGTTTTATTTAAACGATTTTCCCCCTACTATTTCACTATTTTTTGAAAACTCGCTCTATTTCCTCTGCCTTTAGAGTTTTTTGGGACTTAAAGTCTGTAAAAATATTATGTTTATAGATTTATGTTTTTTCATTTTAAGCTTTTGCATGAAATCAAAGACAATATCAAGAGAAAAATGTCAGTATCTATTTTACTAATATTTTGTTCTAAATTATTTATTTATACCCAAAAATAACTTTCAAGTGTACAGATTATAATTGATTGATTTTGATACATTTAAAATGAAATGTATTTAACTGAATTTATGTCCTCACTCTTATATTAATATTCTCTGAAGAATGTTAATGGAGTCAAAAGGTCTATGAATGACGAGGGAGAACTCGAAGACCGAAGGAAATATACATCACGATTTACTATAACTTGAATACCCTGAAGTGGAATAGTAGCCAGTTTAGAAGTCATTCATAAAATATTTTCAGGGGAATTACCTACGTGCTTCCTTCAAAACGAAATCCGGTAGCATTTCGAATTGTCAAGCATTGAATGACCCTTAAGCGATTTGGGTGGGCGAAGAATCTTCTCTTCTTTTTCATCATTTTTTCTCCCTTTCTTTCTCTCTCCTTCTCTTTTTTCACCTCTATTTCTATTTCTATTTCATTTTTCCTCTCATTTTTTCCATCCCCCTACTCTCGCTCTCTTGTTCATTCACAAGATTTCCTGACCGCAGGCCATTCTATAGCACTTGGGGATGTGCGACCCCCCTACTCACAGTTTCCGCCACAATAAAATATCGAAACTCGGTTGGAGAACCGGCCTTGACAAATGACAATGCATGGAAAATACAAATATTTTGTAATGGCTTTTGTAATGGCTCGCGCGATTTCACGCGACAAAGCACATCGACGCCGATGTCGACTTTTGATGAAAGTGCGATCTCGCATCTTCCCAATTTCAGGCAAGTTGTCCTGATCCTGCTGAGATTGAGGGATATCGAACAGCTGGAAAATTAGCAGGGATCAAATTGCTGCGGCTTCTTTTTCGTCTTCTTCTTCTTCATATTCTATTCTTCATCTTCTTTTTAAACGACTGAAAATAGATCTTTTGATAGCCCGGTGGGATGGAAGTGAATACTCTAAATTCTAAAGAGAGGCTCTGGTCAGTTTGAATCAACTTTTTATGATATTGGTCGCTCCAACATTATCAGGTTTTAATTTCTACTAGAAGAATAAAAACACGTTCATTGATAAGGGATCATTCGCATAAAAGACGTTACCAATTTTTTAATATTGCACCAAACTCTCGCTTCCAGTCACCCCGTTCTCAGTCTTCCTAGAACTGCTGGCTCCCGTAGTTTCTCAGGGAGTAGGGCGAGAGCCCGACATTATATATATAAAAAAATTATTCCAATAGGAAACGCGTCAGGCGACCCTCCCTGTTTACGTTTCGATCCCCCCGAAATCAGTCCAAGGTTATTTGAAAGCAACCCCCGACACTTGTATTGTAGAGGGGAGGGGGTCCTTCTCTCATGTACGTAATTTTTACAAATGCTTTTTCGTAGAAAACTACTTTTTACTACTACTTTTTTTTTACTTTCGCTCGCAAGCTTGAGCGTGCCTACGACGCGTGATTGTTGGTTCTCCCGCTTCGCGCTCGATTTTGTATTTACCTCGCTCTGCGCGCTCGGACTTTATATTTTTCTCAGATTCATGCATTCGAATATTCGCGGTCGGTCTTTGCATTTCTCCCACATTCGTGCAGATACTTTTCAAAATTAAAGAGCAAAGAATCGAAAACTTTAGTTTTGCGATCGTGAACTCTCTTTTGTTAAAGCTCTTTCAAATACAATACTTTTTTTTAAGTAACTCTGCGTACGATTGCTTATTTAGATATTGAAAAATAAAGCACCAATTCTATTTATCATGATTACTTTAATATTTCTTTTTTTATTTTATATTAAATTTTATTCTTAGCTGCGCTGAAACATGTATCATTTCAATAAATTTATATCATTACAATTATTCATAATATGCATGGAAATTGAAACAGTCTTATTCTTATTGACTTGTTTTTATGTTTATTTTTCATTTTTAATCTTGTTTTTACGATTAAAAAAACTACGCTTCCTATCAAAAAAATATTCGTAAAAAATTTGTAAATCTTTTTTGGTTGAATAAATTTGGTTTCACTTATTCACACCTTGTATCGTTGTACTCAAATATAATTTTTTTGTTTTTAATGTTGTTTTTCAAAACAAAAAGTACTCCTCCTACAAAAAAGTAATTCCTGAATAATTTGCTATTCTATTTTAGGTGCAAAGTTTTTGTCAATATATCTCTTCGTATTTTGTTTTGTTTCCACAAAATAGAGTTATTGCTTTTTTATTCGTTTTTTAAAATCAAAATTTGAATTTTTGATTATATTTTCATAAAAATTCAAAAAGTTGTTTTGACAATCTTGTAGGGCCTTGAAAAGTAACGATTTTCTTGTCTGGACTTTTTCCTATACCACGCTTTTTTTGGCTGCAAATGTTCATTTTCGTTTGGTTTCTTGGATTTTAAAAATGTTATAACTTTAGTCATTTTTATTTTATCCAAAAAAGTATTTAGGATACATTGTTCGTGTTTTGGTCTACTAAAAAAGGCCGTCGAAAGAATTTTCAAATATTAAAAAAAAGTGGTCTCAAAAATTTTCAAAATGCTCCAACTTATTTAAATTTCTTCAAAAAAATCTGAAAAACGAACTCGTCCTTTGTTTTCATATCCTTATAAATTGTGCCAAAAGGAAATCCAATCGAATAATTCCTTCAAATGTGACTACAACGACAACGACAATGAAGACAGACCTACGTAAAAACTATTTTTTCTGACTCAGGGGGTCTCAAAACGTCGACATTTGATGGAATCCTTGAAAGTTATTTTTCACATTAAACAAATTACTTCTCATTAGGATGAGAATGTAAAATCGTAAAAACTTTTTATTTAAAATTCATATATTGTTACTGATAAGTCAACTGAACTCTTTTTTGAATGAAAACTATTTTTTCTGAAAATTTGTTCCTCTTTGTTTAAAATTCGGATTTTTGTTCTGTAAAGTGAACTGAAACTTTTTTTGATGAAAATTCAACTATTTTTTGAATATTTATCTTTTTGATTTGAAAATCCACCCGTTTTAGTAGACTTTCTGTTTTTCTTGGACAAGAATACAACTTTTTAGTTGAAAATTTAACAATCTTGGTAAAAAGTCATTATTTTTTGGTAAATCATTCGACTATTTAGCAAAAAATTAATGTATTGTTTATAATCCTTACTTTGGTGTTGAAAAGTAAACTGGAATTTTCTTTAGATAAAAATTGAACAATTTTGTTGAGAAGGCATACTTTTCTATTCAAAGTTCTGCTGCTTTATTGAAAAGTTTACTATTTCGTAGAAAAATTACTTTTTTAAATATAATATTTTGGAATTAAAAAGTGAACTAAAATCCTTTTTGAATAAAAATTCTAGTATCTTACAACAGAATTGTTTTGAAATATAAAAATTCATCTATATTAAGAGTAATTTAATCCTTCTTAGATCAAAATGTAACTATTTGGACGAGAATTCAACTATTTTGTTAAAAGATCATCATTTTTACTTGAAAAAATTCGTCTTTTGTTATTCAAAATCTAATTCCTTTTGTAGAAACTTATTTTTTGTTGAAAATTCATATTTTGATCTTGAAAAATTAGCTTGAATATTTTTTGGATGAAAAATCAACCATTTGTTTAAAAAATTTTTTTTTTAAATAAAAATTCATGCCTTTCAAAGAAAATTTTTTTAAAAGGTAGCTATTTGGTAAAGAATTAAAATAATTTTGGTAAAATGTCATCCTTTTGTTGTTTAAATATTCGTCTCTTCGGATTTAAAATTCAATTTTTTTCGTAGAAACTTATTTCTTGTTTGAAAATTAATCTTTTGATCGTAAGCTCAACATAAATCTTTCTTAACAAAAAATTCAATTATTTTTCTTTGAAAATTGATCTTTTTTATTGAAAAATTCACATTCCTTAGTAGAATTTTTTGAAATGAAAATCGTTACTTTTTAGTCGGAGATGGTTCTTCTTTGCTTATTGGTTGAAAATACGTCTTTTGGTTTTGAAATTATCTTATTTTTTTATATATAAATGATGAAACTTATTTTTGGGAATTTATCTTTTCAGAAAATTTAATTATTTTGTTGAAAATTCAAGCTCTTTGTTGAAAAGCCATCTTTCATAGTAGAAACCACACTTTTTTGTTTAAAATAAATTAATAAATTAAATTTGTTTGAATATAACTAAAAATTACGTAGAGTAAGACGGGGTGGGGGTTGGGGGGGGGATATTTTGTTACGGTTGGTTGCAGGGGGAAAGAGGGTTCTTAGAGAGGGCTAATAATCCGTTACCTAATTTAAGTATGACCCCTAACCCCCTGACCCCCTGACTCTCTTGTTAATAACCATAGTTTTATCCTATTTTCGTGAAATATCACTACTCGGATACTGTAAACTCTAAAAAGGATCCGAATAGAGTGATTTTTCACGAAAATTGGAAAATAGTAGAGGAAAAATTGTTTTTTAATGAAATTAATGTATAGGTATCATATTACATGCAATAGAATCCACTTCAGATTTCAAGTCTTAGATTTTCAAAAGATATTAATTTTCAACCAAAGATTTAAAACTTAAATCAGAAAGAAAGGGCAATTTTCAAACAAGAAAAATGACTGTTTTAGCATAAAGGATGAGTTATGAATAAAAAAAATCTTCAACAACACAGCTCGAAAAAGAGTTAAATTATTATCTGGGTCGTTCTAACATTATTGTTTTTAAAATTCTTGTATGGGACTATGAACAGGGTCATCGATAAGGAATCATTCATAAACGACGTTACCAGTATTAAGAAATATTTTAACCCCCTTACCCCTTCGTTGATAACCGTAGTTTTATTCTATTTTCGTGAAAAATCACTGTACTGGGATCCTTTTAAGTTTAAAGGATCCGAATAGTCATTTTTCCCGAAAATAGGAAAATAGTAAAGAGAAAAATTGCTTTTGAATGAATTTAATGTATAGGTATCATATTACATTCAATAGAAACCGCTTATGATTTCAGGTATTGTACATTTTCAAAAGAGATTAATTTTTAACGTAAGATTTAAATTTTAAATCAGAAAGAAAGAAAGATGAATGTTCAAACAAGAAAGATGACTTTTTACGATAATTTTTTATATTTTTAACCCCCGAACCCCTCGTTGACAACCGTAGTATTATCCATCCCCCTCCCCCACACTAGGTGCGGTAAAGTATCCTGAAAGAATAATTTTTCACGGAAATAGGTAAATAATAGGGGAGAAATTCTCGTTGATAACGTTAATGGGTATAGGTATCATATTACATTCAATAGGAACTATTTTGTTGAAAATTCGTTTTTTTATTGTTAAAAATTAATTTTGTGGGTGAAAATGAATACTTTTATTTGAAAATTGATCTTTTCCAGTTGATAATTCGTATATTTTGTTAAAAATTTGTCTTTTTCATTCGCAAAATCATTTTTTATTCAAAATGACACTGTTTGGGTTTTAATAAATCTGGGCTGTTTGAAGATTCCACAGTCTGGTAGAAAATGAAGCTATTCGTTTGAAAATGAACATTATTGTTAAAGATGGAACTATTTTTATGAAAATTTAATTTTTTGCTAGAAAATTAATTTTTTTTTAGAAAGTCATATTTTCGGGTTGAGAATTTGACCGCCTTGTACATAAATTTCGTTTTGGAATCGAAATTCAACAATTTTCTTGAAAATGCATGTACTTCGTTGAAAATTCATGAATTTTGGTAGAACATTAATCTACTTGCTGGGAAATTGGTCTTTTTTTTGAAAATCCAACTGTTTGGTTAAAATATGATCATTTTTTAGTTCAAAATTCCACAAATTGGTTGAACGCTAAACTAGCTTCTTAAAAACTCATATTATTTTAAGATTCACCTCCTTGGTTGAAAATTTACTATTCTGTTTTTAGAAAATTAATATTCCAGGTTAAAAAATCACTTAACTTGTTTTAAAATTGAACTATTCCATTTTTAGCAAATTTATCTTTTTGTATAAAATATCATCTTTTGGGCCGTATATTTTTTAAATTTACCATTTCAATTGAAAACTCATCTTTTTGGTTGAAAAATTAACTATTTTGTTGAAAATTCGTATTTTCTGTTAAGAATTAACATTTTTTACTAAAAATGTTACTATTCTATTGCTGGTTAAAAATTGTTCTTTCCAATTATAAAATTAAAATATTTGATAAATATTCGTCTTTTCTTGTAGAAAATTAATATTCTTAGTTAAAAACTCATCTTTTTTTAATAAATATTCAAATTTACAGTAATTAATCTACTTGTACATAAATTAATCTGTTTTTTTTTCATAGAGAATTCAATTTCTTTAATGAATCAACTACTTCGTTTAGAGTTAAATTAATTTCTTTTTAAATCATTTTTTTTCTCTTTTGTTAAAGATTCATAATTTTCTTTAAAAATTCATATTTTCGGAAGAAAAATTGAAATGTTATGTTGAAAAAATGTTCTTTTTAGTTTAAAATGTATCAATTAGGTAGAAAATTAAATTATTAGTTTTAGAAAATATAAAAGAATTAAACTCTATAATAATGAAAATTTAACCGTTTAGCAGAGAATTTACTTTTTGGCTGAAAAATCCTATTTTTAGGAAAAAATGCAACTATTTTGTAAATAATTACTTATTATTATTTATTTTTTTAGGTGAAAAATCTATTTTACTTGAAAACTCAACTGTTTAGTTCAAAATTCAATACATTATGACTTAAAATCTTCCAAATTTAGAGCATGGCAGATTTTTGAACAAATTTTCTCTAAAATTTGATAAAAATCGAATTATTTCAAAAGATATTTAGAATGTTAGGAAATTTATTAAAGAAATTAATTCTAGGAAAAAATTCGAATTATTTTAAAGCATATTTAGATTGTTTATAAATTTTGAAAAAATTCAAAAACTGTTTAAACCTTGGGAAGATTTAAAAAAAAAAATTAACAAAATTTAGATTTTTGAAGATTTGGAAAAATTTGAAATAATTGTTTATTTCGAAAACTTAATTTTAAGAGAATATCAAGAAGATTTTAAAAGATTTTTATAATTGTAAAAAACAACCCCGGAAATTTTGAAGGCTATTTATTTAATTATCCAGAATTTGTTTAAATTTTAGGAAAAAGTTAAATTATATTAAAAGATATTTAGAAAGTATTGAAGGTTTGCAAAGATTTTAAAATAAATTAATATTAAAAAAGATTTAAAAAATTTTAAATAGTATCTAGTTTTTCTAAGATTTCGATCAAAAAATGTAAAGCTTTTTAAGAGTTTCAAAAATTTTCAATAGAATAACCAAATTGCTGAAATTTGGTGGGAAAATTTTAAATAATTTCTTACTTTGATAAATGATTTCAAAAAGAAAATTAAAAGAGATTTAAAAATATTAATATTTAATACCAAAAAGGTTTCTTCTTACAAGATTCCTGAACTGCATTCCTAACCATTTTTCAGTTAAAATTTCCTGTTTTGAATAAAAAGTTTATTTTCACCTAAAATTGGGAATTTCAAATTTTTTACATAGTAAAAATGATCGCTTATAAAGGAAATATTTCCATTATGTATGGTAATTTGCCAAAACACTCAGCAATAAAAAATCCGACGACCTTTAGTGCATTCCCCTAACTTTTTAAATAATTTTACTATTTTAAAATAGGAAATAATCCGAAATATTATGATGCATTTTGTAAACAATCTTTTCCCAATATCTAATGTTTTTTAAATTTTCTTTTACCGGCATAAATAGATGATAGTTTCCCTGATAAAATGAAAAAAAATATCTTCAAAACATTTGTGGAAAATGTCGTTTTTAAAATTTCTATTTTCCGGGAGGAGTACTATAAGATTATTAGTTAGTTTGTATTTTTTACGAACTTTGTCGTATGATGACTTCGTAAAGCTCTGTGCCTCGGGTGATTGCTAGAGTGATTGATCAGCGGCCCGCGTTGGTGCGAAGTTCCACATTATTCTCAAATGTATCCCTTCTCTTACGCACCCCTTACTTTTGAGGGAGTTAGCCTAACGGAAAAATAATAATAATATAAATAATAATATCATTAATTGTTTATCAAGTATTTTTATAATATCATGAAAAAAATGGAAATAAATAAAAATGCTGACGTTTTTCTTTTGTCTTGTAGACTCATTCCTCGGCCACTCCTCTTTTACACGCGGAACTGAGAGACAATAGCGTCTGATATATGATGAATTCCAGCTCGCTGGACTATTAGTGGCTTCCGGCAACAGAAAGCAGCACTTAGCCGTTCATATCGTTGACGAGCAACGTCAGCCAATCTCACCATGTTGGTTCTTTATGGGGGGTTATCAAGAGCTACATTTCATCTATCATGGCATAGCAATGATGCGCACTTTTTGAAAAAACCTCACGTTCCTTAAGAGAAAATTTTTATTTATCAAGTTCATTTAATTTCATTCTGTTCAAATTGGACCCTTTTATCTGTTAATACCAACTAGAACATTTAGCGATCCATTTTTAACGGCCTAGGCCGGTAAAGTTCACTTTGTTGTCAGCGAGGAATGCTCGATAAAATGTTCAAGAAATCTTGGAAACCATACTCTCATTACATCAAATATCGCGTGTACGGAGGCAGCCAGTATTTTAAAGGTCGAGCGTGAGTTTCCGAAAACGAGGCGAAGCCGATGCGTCAGTCGAGGCGAAGCCAAGGCCTTGGTGCACAATATATTATTATTATAAAACTATGTTGATAGTATATGACAACCGATTGTTTCTCAAGGATTTTTTATTCTACGTCGTAATATATCTCATAAGACGAATTGTTATGCCATTAAATAAAATATTTGATCATCTAATCACAGTTTGAATAAAGATAACAGAAAAATAAATTTTTCTTGTTTCAATATGGTCTCTTCTGAGGCTTTAATTATAGAAAATACCAGCAAGTTTTATCTAGGGACTTTTTCTCTTAATATAATAATAATAAAAGTTTATTGAGTTCGCAAAAACAGAATATGTACTTGGCGATCAGATATAACATGAGAAACCAAATGCGCTATTCGTGAATAGCGACTGAAAAATCTTGTTTGATTCGAAATTCAACTACTTACTTGAAAGTGAATAATTTTGTTCAAAATTAATTTTTCATGGTTTATGATTCATAATTTTACTGTTTATAACGACTTTTTTGGCTTACAATTTTCAAACTAAACAGTTGAATGTTCTGTGTTATTTTTAAATCAATTGTTTCAACTGAAAATTCAACTATTTCACTTTTTGTCGAAAATTTATCTTTTTGGTTGGAAATTTAATCTTCTGGGAAGAAAATTTATGTGACTGGTCGAAAACTTTGTTTCTAACTGGAAACTGAAATATTCTATTGTTGGTTCAAAATAGATACTTTATGAATAAAAAAATTCAAATATTTTGTAAAAACATTGATTTTTTTTGCTAGAGAGTATATCTCTTGGGCTGCAAAATTCAGCTGTATGGTTCAGAATTGTTATTTTTTTGTTGTTGTCAAAGATTCATTAATGCTAAACCTAAAAGCAATGATTTTTGCGCCATTTTTGTCGCTTTAAAAGATGTTTGTCACCGAAGATATAGAAAAAATTTAAAATATCGATTTTAAAGTGAAATTTATCATGCAACGGGATCAAAAAATAAAAAGGAGGTCCTTCTTTTTGGATTGAAGAATCAAGAATTAATTTAATGGGTTATATATAGTGTGTACCCAAGCAGCGCAGTTTTTTTACGACCGAACGTAAGTTTGTAACAAAGAGGTGAAGTCGAGGCGTTGACCTAGGCGGGTTGGTAACCGAGGCGAAGCCGAGGTCTTGGCGAAAAGAAAGTTTATTTGAATCAAACAAATTCTCTCTTTAGTATAGGGTTAAAAAAATGTTTGTTTGATACCAAAAGTTTTTGGAATGAATGGAGACAACAATTTACAATAGTTTTATTTTGGTAATGAAGTTTTTACATCAGTATAATACATTTTTATGATTGATTTTTATACAAATTTAAAAAGATACTTTTAAAATACTTTATAGCGGCGAAAGCTACTTCTATTTTCGTTTTACAGTGAAACATACTCTAGGCAAGTCTTGTTTTACAAATTAAAAGAAAATCAGAGGATGGTATTTAAACAAAAAATGTTTGGACTATCTTCACAGTGTATTCTTATACCAAGAATATTATTCAGGTCAAGATTTTCGAAAATCACATTTATCAAGATATCCCATTTCTTTTCCGACCATTTCCAATTATAGCCAGACCTTCCTCAAAAGTGGAACGAATAAAATAAGAAAAGTATCGGATGTTTCAAGAGAGATTTTACGGTGGACACACGAGGTTTCCCAGATATCGATCTTGGATCCTTGCCAATTTTTTTTTCAAAGCGTTATCACGATTAAAATAAAAATTATTTTTGTCATCAAAAAATGGGATCAATTAAATTTGTAGATATTTTTAGGATGTACAATTTTGCTTAATCAATTTTTTTCGTATTTTAAATCTGGTGGCGATTCGGCGGACGATTTTAAATTCCCGGTTTTTCCCGATCAAGTTTTTCAATTTTCAACCTAGGTGATGCATTTTTAACTAAAATGATAAATCTTCCACTGGAATAGTTGAGATTTTAACCAAAAAATGAGTTTTCAACTAAAACAATGAATCTTGAATAAATTGCTAACAAAAACTGAAATTAATAAATTTTAAGTTACAAAAACTAATGCTTAACTAAATAGATCCAGTTTTAACTAGAACTATGGAATATTCATTAGAATAAGTTAAATTTTCAGTTAAAAAAGTCACTTTCTACAAAAAAAAAATTAATTAAAAAAAAAAAATAACTTTTAAAAAAATACTTACATTTTTAAACGAAGTGATGAATTTTCAACTTAAATTGTATATATTTAGGTACAGTAGTTCAATTTAATAAAAAAAAATGAATTTTCAGCTCCAATTATGAATCCTTAACTAAAACAGTTGAATTTTTTTAGCAAAGAGATGAATTTTTAATTAAAATGATTAATATTCAAACCAAAAAATTCATTTTTAACCAAATTTTTTTATACCAAAAAGATGAATTTTTAACCATAAATATTATTGTCTACAGTTATAATTAAATTAAGAATATCAATTTTCAACTAAATAGTTGAATTTTCATCCAAAAGAGAGACATTTTCAACCAAAAATTGAATAGTTAAAATTTCTGTTGAAAATCTAATTATAAAGAAAAAACGGATATTTAGCAAAATGGTTTGACTTTATACTGGAATAGTTCAATTTTTACTTACAAGAATTGATTTTCAACAAGTAGTTACATTTTCCACCAGAGATGCATTTTCAAATTATAAAATTATGAATCTTCAACCAAAAAAAAAAGTTGTAACAAAAGATTTCATATTTTATTATTTTAAATTAAAGAAGGTTAATTTCCATCCAAATTCTTAAAGTTTAAACAAGAAAAGGTCAATTTTCTGCCAAAAATAAACATCGAAATTTGCAGTTGAAGGAATTAATTTTCAATCATACTGATGAAGTTTCAACTAAAATAATGAATTTTCAACTGAAATAGTGTAATTTTATACCAAAGAGATAAATTTTTAACTATAAAGATTAATTTTCTACAATTATTTTTAAATATAAAACATAAATTTTTAAGGACATAGTTGAATTTTCATCCAAAAAAGATACATTTTCAACCAAAAATGTTTAATCAAACAAATTTATTTTTAACCAAGGAGTTAGATTTTTAACTAAAGAAAGATGAATTCGGAACGAAAAATGTAACAAAATTTTCTATTATAATTCAAGATTTACAAAAGGCTGGATATAAAATATTTTGTCAAAGTCTACGATCATTAAAAAAAAAGTTACTTTTATTCAAAGAAAATCTCCTTGAACCAAAGAAAAATATTCATTGGCACTTAGTCAAAAAAAAGTTTCCGCACATAAAAAAATAAGCTCTCTATCCATTGGTGTCAAACTTCATAGCGATAAATAAAAAATATTATTATAAAATATGATCAATTTGGCACATCTTCAAAACGTCAATTTTCCACATTCTTTGTCAACAATATTTTGTTTTCCATCACGCCTTCATGTCTAATCGGTTTTATAATAATTTTAAAAAAATCTGTGAGACAGTCAACTTTCGTTTTCCCGTGATCGATTCAAAGATTTCTTTGGTTCAAAGACAAATATTTTTCCGAGTGATTTACCGAAATTCGGTCAACTTTGAAATATTTTATGTCATCGATAGAATGTTTTTAAACTAATAAAGCCTACATTCAAAAAATATTTCCTCTTGTCTGAAACATTTTTCATTCTATAAAAATCGTGGCCTTGTGACAATCGATTTCCGTTCGTTTTACTGAAAATTGAAAACTTTCCCTTGGCAAGGGACCAGAGAGTAAATCCGTGATGTAATGGCAATGGGATGAATCAGTTTTACCTTTTTGGCTTTTTCCGAGGCGGCTGGCTTTGTGCCTTTGTGGCCATAATATCGCGACCGGAAAAAGGTATAGGAACAAAAATATTGTTGGAACTGTATTGCACATATCTATATGTATTTTAGGGTGGCCCAACATTTTTTTTTTTTTTTGAATTTCAAGTTACAATGTATCCTAAACAGTTCCTTTTTTGTCAACAAATGATAAGAAAATGTAATCGGATAATAATATAATATTTAGGAGATGCTCTATACATATTTATGTTTTTTAACAACATTTTTCTTTCTGGAAAAGGGAATGGACTATTCAAATTTATGAAACATTTTTGGGTAACATATTCTGAATTAAGTTTCTATTGATGTTATAGTATAATCTTTTAGATAGAATAGACGCATTAAATTTTTTCACTTTTTAGTTGTAAATTTTATTATTCGGTTGAAAATTTAACAATTTTCTTAAAAAGGCACCCTTTTTGGTTTAAAACTCCATCTATTTAAGTAAAAATATTGCATCTTTCTTGCATAAAAATGTAACTATTTTTTGAAAATTCAACTATTTTTAGATCTATTGAAATCTTTTTGCGTGAAAATTAAACTCTTTTTTTTTAATTTGTCATTTTGATTTTAAAATTCACCTGTTTTAGTGGAATTTTCATTTTTGTGGTGCAAAAACTTTCTTTATGTTTTTTTAATTCATATATTTTAAAAGCAATTCCATCCTTCTTGACTAAGAATGAAAGTGGTTAGTTGAAAATGTAAGCCTTTTTTTAAATTTGGTATTTTTTCTTATAAAATTCAATTGCTTTAGCAGAAATTACATCTTTCGTGGGGAAAAAATGCAACTGTTTGGTTGAAAATTCAAGAATTTTTTTGAAAACTCATACGTTTGGTTGAATATTATGTTGAAAATTTAACTATTTCTTCAAAAATTTACTTTTTATTTAAATTTAATATCTTGGTGTTAAAAAGTGAACCGAAATCATGTCTGGATGAAATTTTTTTATTTTTTTTTGTATTCAAAATTATGTTTTAAGATAAATTTCACCTTTCTTGAATAAAAATGAAACTGGCTGAAAATTTAGAAATGTTGTTGAAAAATTATACTTTTTGTTTGAAAAAACTACTGTTTTGTTGAAAATCGAAATATTTCGTGGAAAATTTACTTTTTGCTTACATTTAATATTTCAGTATTGAAAAGAGGGCTGAAATCTTTTATGGATGAAAATTAAAATATTGGCTTGAAATTTGTTTAAAATTAAAAATGCACCTGTTTGAAGAAAAATTTTATATATCTCAGATAAAAATGTAACTGTTTGGTTGAAAATTAATCCAGTTTGTTTAATACACATACTTTTAGTTTAAAATCTTAACGTTTTATTGAAAATGTAACTATTTTTACTGAAAATTCACTTTTTGTTTAAAATTTATATATTTGGCGTTAAAAATTAAACTGGATTATTTGTGGATGAAAGTTCAAGTTTTTGAAAAAAAATTTGTATTTTTTTATTGAAAATTCATCTATTTTAGTTCAAATTTCATCTTCCTTGAATAAAAATGCAACTATTTCTTAGAGAATTCAACTATTTTGTTAAAAAGTATTTTTTTTTGTTTTGTTAAAAATTCGTCTTTTTAGATTGAAAATTCAATTTTTTCACAAAAACTCATTTCTTGTTTCAACATCTGGGTTAATAGAAATTTCATTTTTTCTTATTAAATTGCAACTTTTTTTTAGAGTTATTATTATCTTTGCTTGATTATTCAACTATTTTGTTTGAAAGATTTGGTTGAATTACTTTGTTAAGAAATATTATTATCATTTTGAAGATTTATATTTTAAGTAGTAAACTCATCTCTTTGGTTGAAAGTTTAATTATTTTGTTAAAAATTAATCATTTCAATTGAATATTTAACTATTTGGATAAAAGTTAAACTACATTCTTATATTTTTTTATTGAAGGCTTGTCTTTATTTAAAAATTTAACTGTCCAATGGAAAAGCCTTTTTCTGTTGAAAATTCATTCTATAGAATCTAATGATTTTTAGGTGGACATTTTAATTGTCGAAAAATAATAAACATTCTTTAAAGTCTGATATTATTTTTATTAAAAATAACAATAATTTCCAAAGAAAAAAACTGTCTCAACAAAGCAGAAAATTTAAAAAAATTGTACCACTTTTTGGAAATCAAATTTATTTGTTCTAAAATAACCGATTCTTCATGAAAAACGTTAATAACCTTAAATTGTTCAAAAATCATAAATCTTCTTTTAAATAGTTATAGAAACCCTATCTCAACACACAATTTTACAAAAAATATTAATCTCTTTTTAAATAGAGTGATTTTTTACTAAAAATACCGATTTCTTGTGTAAAATGTTAACATAACCTAAAATGGTTTAAAAGTTGTAAAAATTCATTGAAATATTGATCTTTTAATTAAAAATATCAATTTTCGCTCACTAACACTTTAATCTTAATTTGTTAAATGATTCTAAATATTGTTTAAATTATAATTTTATTTGTTTAAAACCCCAATTTCGGTGTAAAACGCGAACCCAGCCTAAACTTGTGAAGGAATGGTAAATATAGTCTTTGAAATTTGTTTATTTTTCGTTTAAAATAACCGATTTCTTAATTGAATGACGTTAAAATAACCTTGAATTGTTCAAAAATGTTCAATCTTCTTTGAAATCTATATTAAAAATTAAATTCTTGAAAAAATGTATAGCTGTTTTTAAATATAATTATTTATTTTAGAAAAATAGCGATTTCTGGTTTGGAGCATCAACTTAACCTATAATTGTAAAAAATTTTGAATCTTCTTTGGTATCTGTTCTTTTTTAAATTGAAAATACCAATTTCCGATACAAAACACAAATATAACCTAATGTTGTTAAAAAGTTTTTGAATCTTTTTTGTGATGTGTTTTTATTTAAGGTTTAAAATACCAATTTTCGACAAACAACACTAACATAATCCAACTTTGTTGAAAATTCTGAATCTTGTTTAAATTATAAATGATTTTTGTTTGAGAATGTAAAAATTGCTATAAATAGCCAACATAACCTAAAATAAAACAGTAGCCCTAAGTTTGACCTTATTTTTGAAAAATTTCAAAGGTTTTGACATTTATGTTGAAAAAATTATATTTACACATGATAATATAGAGTTTTATTTAAAAGAAATATGGATGTAAAATTAGGAAAAGACAGGTATGAGATACTATATAGATAATTTGTAATTTAAACATTTTAATTTCTAAAGAGTGTGTTGCAGTTTATATATAGAAAAAACGCTTAGGGTGCGATCAAAATAATTTTCATAGAGGTCCAAAAAACAATTATTTTGAAATAATAAAAAACACATGGTCATTATTTTAACTGTGATGCTAAGATCCTTTATCACGATAAAAATAAAAAAAGGAATTCATGTTATTCATGAGTTTAATCATTTAAAAACAAAACTTTCGAAGTACAACAAAGTTTAAGTTAGGGTTATTGATTGGATAAATTGATCGCTGTATTCGAAAATAAATTCTTTGTATAATTTAATTTTCGCAAAAGAATAGGAAAATAAATGCAATAAGTTCTTTTAATAAGCTCTATGTAGTTTTCCTATAAATATTCCATGATGGGGAAGTCCAAATTGGGTTCGAAACATGATGGTCCTCTAGTAGTATAATAAAGAATTTGGTTGGATTTTGGTTGACTGTTTTTTTTCTCCCTAATTTCGTTGTTTTTTGTTGTCTCTAGTTAGCCGGAAAATAGTCAGAAATCTAGTTTTTATTTTCGAACTTTTTGAGCCCAATGACCATCAATAACAAATTTCTTTGGGATTGTTGATGTTTATTTTTATAGATTTAGGGTCAGGTAAATTGAAGTTGTAAATTCAAATTGTAATTTGTAAATCGTTTTCGATTTAATTGACCCTAATGTCAGCAACGTACATCCACAATCACAAATCAAAACTGGATTTCTAAATACCTCCTTTCCTGCTAATTTGAGACAAATTTACCACAAAAATTGAAAGGAGGTAGTTAGAAATCTTGTTTTGATTTGTGAACTTTTTGTATCCATTGACCATGAATAACTAATTTCTTTGAGAACGTTAATGTTTTTTGTTGGCTTCAGGGTCAGATCAATTAAAATTATAATTGGTAAATTGTTTTCAATTTACTTGGCCCTGAAGCCAATGACAAACATCAAAGTTCTCACAGAAATTTGTTATTAATGGCCAATGGACACAGAAAACTACTTTCTTCCAATTCATGTTGTAGATCTGTCTTTGATTAGCCGAAAAGGAGGTATTTAGAAGTCTAGTTTTTATTTTTTAACTTTTTGTGTCCATTGACTATCAATAACAAATTTCTTCGAGAACATTGATGTTCGTTGACGGCTTTAAATTTAGATAAATTGAAATTGTAATTCAAAATTGTAATTTGTAAATCGTTTTCGATTTAATTGACCCTAATGCCAACAACGTACATCCACAATCACAAATCAAAACTGGATTTCTAAATACCTCCTTTCCTGCTAATTTGAGACAAATTTACAACAAAAATTGAAAGGAGGTAGTTAGAAATCTTGTTTTGATTTGAGAACTTTTTGTATCCATTGACCATGAATAACTAATTTCTTTGAGAACGTTAATGTTTTTTGTTGATTTCAGGGTCAGATAAATTAAAATTGTAATTGGTAAATTGTTTTCAATTTACTTGGCCCTGAAGCCAATGACAAACATCAAAGTTCTCACAGAAATTTGTTATTAATGGCCAATGGACACAGAAAGTTCACAAATCAAAACTATAGATTTCTAACTACCTTCTTCCAATTCATGTTGTAGATCTGTCTTTGATTAGCCGAAAAGGAGGTATTTAGAAGTCTAGTTTTTATTTTTTAACTTTTTGTGTCCATTGACTATCAATAACAAATTTCTTCGAGAACATTGATGTTCGTTGACAGCTTTAAATTTAGATAAATTGAAATTGTAATTCAAAATTGTAATTTGTAAATCATTTTCAAATACTTTACCCTAGAGCCAACAACAAACATCAAAATTCTCCAAGAAATTTGTTACTGATAGTCAATGGACACAAGAAGTTCGCAAATCAAAACTAGATTTCTAACTACTTTCCTGCTAATTAGCCAAATGTACAACAACAAAATAAGGAAGAAGACAGAAAGAGTCAACTAAAGTTCTATTTAATAGAATACACATTAACTTACTTGATAACTGTCGAAAGTGGTTTTCTTTATAGTACATCACTACTATCATAAAACATAACTATCTATACAAATATATCACTTTAATGTGTGTTACTTTTATCATTTTAGCAATAAATTCTATCAGTGAACACCCCCTAAATCTTATCCGATTGGCTTCATCTTTGATGAAGAACATTTTTAATCAAATGAACAAATTAGGCCAGTGTGTTTTGATTTGACAAAATTTTTTTTTGCTATGAAAAATGGACTGCCTTAATGTACCTATGCTTGTCGGCATGGTCGCTCAGAGGTTTCTCATATAAAATAATATATAAATGTGTGTGTTTGTGAGTGTGAGTGCTTAGGGGTTGCATGTGTGAAGTTGGGCTAAGAAGGGGCGGTAACCCCCTGAAACTCTGGTCTCACCTGGGAAAAGGCGTGGCTTGGCTTGAGAGTGGTCGATATTGGCGCTGCCCCGGGAAGCGAAATCTACCCCCGATCCTTATTTTCCCGTCGGGAAAAGAGACGACGACGAGAATGAAAAGGAGTGGAAGCTAAAAAGCCCGGAAGGAAGATAGGAAGGAAGATCTTGGCTGGTGGATAAAAGAAAGGAGGCAATCTTTCAATATTCCACTCTTAATCCTGATTTTTTAATCATTGTTATTAATTTCTCACCCCTTGCTTTTATGCCGGTTGGCGGTTTCAAACTTAATTTGCTAACGATGGGGCTGAACCAAAGTTAACTAAAAGGTGCTTTCAAATGGAATTTTTCTGGGGATTTTGATTGTCTGGTAAACCACGATAGTTACCAGAAGAAATTTCAAATAATCGCCTGAGCCATTTTAGAAAAAGTCGATTTTTGTTTTTATGAAATTATGAGGTGTACTTTTTGCCTATAAATTGATGATAAAGGTAGCTTAAAATTTTTTATATTATTTGATAGTTTATTAAATTCTAAATTATGATAGAGACCATCAATTAGAATTTTCTTTGAAAAATCAAATTTGATTTGAGTCTACGGTAAGCGAATTGTACTGGAATAAAAAAAATATGGGTATATTGACAAGCTTGATTTTTAAAAGAAAATTTTAATTAAGTCTAGTCTCAATCATACTTCAAAATATACAAAACTAGAGTCTAAAGTTTATTTTTAAAAAATTGAAGCTACTTTCACCATCGAATTGTCAAATTCTGCTTCTCATAATATTTGAAAAAATTGACTTTTTCAAAAAGGGCACATGCGATGATATAAAATTTTTGGCTGCAAACTTTCATTGAGTTTCTCTTTCTCTGAAATTCTTATGCATAAAAATTGTATTTAATTTTTATCATAAAATTAAATTTCTTCACAGGTTTAATGTTAGATTTTTTTATAAAATTGAAAGAATCACCCGCGCCTATTAGATAATTCGAAAAAGTTTAGATCGACTTATTTTTTACTTTTATTACATATAAGTTCTGAGAAATTTACATTTTTAACAAACCGGAATAATTTTACCTAATTTTTCAAAATCCTAGATGTAAAAAAAATTCCGAACGAATAATTACTAAAATATAACAAATATAAATAAGGTAAATAAATAAAATATTAATGGGAAATTCTCGAATAATTATAAAATTCCCGAAATCATGAAATTCCCGAATTTAAACAAATAAAAAAAAATCTTTTTTTTTAATTCATGTAATTTTTTTTAAGTACGGTAATCAAATTTTTGTTCGCAGAAAAGTTTTGCTTAATCTTTGAATTTTTTTTCTTTAAATTTTTGTTTGAATTTAAAACAAAAATTATAAAAACATTTACGAGATAAACTTTTGCAGGATTTAATTTAGCACTGATTTGTTTAGAAGCTTCTTTTTTATTTTTTATTTAAAATTAAGAATTCGATTTTTTATTTCAGACATATTTTTTCTTCGGCTATTGTTAATTTAAACAAAAACAATAATTTTTTAAACCATTAAATATTTTGAAAAAATTTCTTCTACAACAATATTTGAATATTTTATTTTTAATAACAATAAATTTTTATATTGTTTAGATATGGGAATTTTATCATTCGGGAACTTTCTAGTTTGTATATTTTATGATTTCTCAATTTTCTGCGTGACGACTGAAAAATTCCAAAAACAAAATTCCTGACACTTTGAAATTCTCGACTTGGAAAATTCCCGATTAATGAAATTCCGGAATAATACATTTTCGAATATTAAAGTTCCCGAATAAGGAAATTATCAAATAATATAATATCCGAATTGAAAAATTCCCAAAAAGTTTATAATATTACCTAATTGAAAAATTCCCAACAGTTTATAATATTACCGAAATTAAAAATCCCTGAATAATAAAATTCCCAACAGAAAATTCCCAAATTGTTAAATATTCGAACTTGAAAATGTATTGAAAATACAATACTCAAATATTTGTACTAAAAAATTTTGTGTAATGTTTAAAGTTTCTGAAATTTTTATTTTTAATTAACAGTATTTTAAATTCAAACAGTAACTTTAGAAAATGAAAGACTTAGAGAGTTAGTCAAAGACACAAGGGTCTTGAGGGGTCCTGAATGCAATACTGACCATTACCTTCTGATCTCAAAAATTAACTTAGGTCGGG
>NC_046658.1:168657741-168659323 GCF_010883055.1 Belonocnema kinseyi | reverse complement strand
TCTCTATCCCATCCACACACTACTCCTTTCCCCTGCCGAGTGAGTCACGCCTACCCCGAAAGGGAAATGGCTTAATGGTGTAATAATAATAAAAAAAAAATATTACTTACGAAAAACTTTGATTGTTTCAATTTGAAAATTTTCTAGTTTGGATATTTTATAATTTGATCATTTTCTGTTGACAATTTTATTATTCAGTAATTTTACAAAATCGCTAATATTATAAACTGTTGGGAAATTTTTCAATTCGGGAACTTTATTTTTGGGGAATCTTATCAATCGTGAATTTTTTAATTCGGGAATACGTCCCGATTTTTCTCAAACTTCTATTCCAATTTTTACAAAAATTGTATGCAAAGAATAAATTTGTCTATTTAATTTTTTCACCAAAGTTAACTAGCGCCTGGCCCGGTTATATCCGGATGGGGCTCGTCATACTAGCAACTATCATTCTAGAATTTATTCAATTTGACGTAAAAATGCTTAAAACCACTTTTTAGTGTTTTTTTCAATCGATCCAAACTTTAATGTCAATTAATTGTTGCTTAATTTTAAAAATCCATTGTATATTTTTTCATTATATAATGTCGAGAATTCCTATTTTTGGTTCAAACTTTAATTTTCCATTATGGCTGAAGATTCAATATTTTGTTTACAATTTGTTTTGTTTTTTTTTAGTTTAATTTAAATATATTTTTAAAAAATTTTTAATTCGTCTTTTTTGGCGGAAAATTAATCTTCTTTTTTAAAATTCAAGTGTTGTTGAAAAATCATCCCTTTGGTTCAACATTTTTTGTTATTAAAAATAATTATTTTTAACTAAAAATTTAAGTATTTCAGTTCAAGATTCATCGGTTTAGTTGAAAAATCCACTATTATATCGTAAATTAACTTCTTGTTGAAATTTATACTATTTTGTAGAAAAGTCGTCATTTCAGTTTGAAAATTCAACAATTAAGCAGAAAATTAAACCATGTGGTATAATTTTGACTAAATGTAAAGTCATTATTTAATTTTTTTGTTAAAAATTCGTATTTTTGATTGAAAATCAAATATTTTGTTAAAAATGAAACTATAATTATAAAAATTTAGGTATATAGTAGAAAGTTAACTTTTTTGTGAAAAAAATCATGTTATGGTTTAGAAATTTAACAGTTTTGTGAATAATTTGTTCTTTTGGCTTTAACATGTAACATTATTGTTGAAAATTAATGTATTCCGTTTAAAATATGTCTTTTCTGATTAAATTCAACCAGTTTAAAATTTTTTTTCTGTTTTTTTTTTAATTAAATTTTTTAAATAAGAATTTGATAGTTCCAATTTTGGTTTAAAAAATATGTTCTTTTTACATTCTCATCATTTATGATTGAGAAAGTGTTAGAATTGTCGGAAATTTGACATCACACTTTTTCAACGGATCTCCACGTTTCGAGACCCCCTGATTCCGAAAATCAGGTTTTTACGATGGCGTCTGTTTGTCTGTCTGTCCGTCCGGCCGTTCGTCCGTAAACACGATAACTCTCGAAAAAATGAACGAATCAAAGTCATCTTTGGCACACTTTTTTTAGGTCCTAAAAGAAAT
>NC_046658.1:168656255-168657641 GCF_010883055.1 Belonocnema kinseyi | reverse complement strand
GGAGAGTTCACTAGGAGAAGTGATGGGTAATGAGGGGAAGTAGGGGTAATGATTAGAAATAAGGTTTTAGTTCAACACCTTATTTGATTAATCTAGAATTGGGATGGTGATTTATTGAGAAGGGGATGTATTTGTATTACCATCTGAACTGGACAATTTTATTCGATAAAAATGCTATTAGTCTCTGAGATGCAAGAAACAAACGAAAAAGTTAGTCCCATAAACCGCATCGACCTTCCAAAAGCGCAACCCCATTCAAACTACTAACAGCACAATAGACTGGACTGGCGGGTGAAACTTTCGGAATTGAAAAACTTTCGCCAAACTACTTTTCCTCGTCCTTCTCATCCTCTTCCTACTCTTTCTATCCTTACTTCCTCTTCATGAAATTTCGAATCTCCCTTCCTCGTCAACGCCGGACGAACGTTTAGACTTCCGCCAAACATGCTTGACGCTTCCAAAGAATACTGAACGTATGTCCGATGGTTTGTCAACTTTTTTTAAACTGATTGAATTCAGAGTATTCCAAGAAATCTATACTTTGTTCAGCGAGAAAATACACAACGGAAAACACGCCTAAATTCCACACCTTTCTGAAAGCCTGCGAAAATTGGACGAAAATTCGTCTTTTCAGTTGATTATTCTCTTACTAAAAAATCTGCCCGCTTTGCGGGCACATTCACATTGCGCGCTACGCGCGCGGCTCACTTCGCTCGTAAGTTTGAGCGCGCCTAGGGCGCGCGACGGTTAAATCTCGCGCTTCGCGCTCGAACATAATTACACCTCGCGCTTCGCGCTCGGATATTTATTCTTTGCATTTGGAATGCTTGAAAAAAACTTTATCAAAAAGATCTCTTTTAGATGGCAATATTTATATGCGTCTTCATATTCTGAATTGTCTACTTAATTAAGTATAGTCAAATATTAGGTTTCTCAAAGCTCTGTAGGCTTTGAGGTACACATTTTCATCGTGGCACTCGCGCTGCGCGCTCGATTTCCGACCGACATTTGTAAACAGGTTTTGTTGGATTTTTTTCTCGTAACTTTCGTCGTTTTTTCATACATTTTTTTTAAATTTTATTTTTTTTCAACGTTATTTTTCACGAATAAAATAAAAAGTACGCGCCCTATCAAAAAGTGATTCTGAACGAAATTGTAGATCTTTTTTGGGATAACTATTTTTGTTGATTAATCTTTTTTCGTATCCTACATAGTTTGTCCACCAAATGGATTTTTTCATTTTCCATTATTTTTTGTGCAATCAAAATTTAAATTTTCGATTTTTGAAAAAAACCAAAAATTGGTTATGGTAATCTCGCAGGACTTTCAAAAAGTAATGTTTTTCTCTTTTTGACTTTTTTTCATATCGTGCGTTTTTCGGCTTCA
>NC_046658.1:168606211-168656155 GCF_010883055.1 Belonocnema kinseyi | reverse complement strand
ATTATTCCTAATTCCTCTACTTCCCTCTCATACTTTCCTACTCCAATCACCTCCCCTACATTTATATCATATCTCTACTTCCCTTATTTCCCTCACTTTTCCATGTCTTTCCCCACTTCTCTTCCCTGATTTTCACTAACATTTCCTCCCATACTTTCCCATAATTTCCCGAACTTCCACTTCCCGTTCCCCAAATTCCCCTTATTTTCTCTACGTCTCCTACCCTGAATTCCCCTCATTTATCCTACATCCCCCACCTCCTTCGCCTCAATTTTTCCAAACTTTTCCTACTTCCCCTCATTGCCTAACGCTTCTCCTAATGTCCTCTCCCTCACGTCTCCACTCCACGTATATTCCTAACCTTTCTTTTCCCTACTTCACCTACCCCAATTTTCTCTAATTTTCATATTTCCCCTACTTTCTCCTTATTTATACTACTGCTTTCCTGTCCTACATTTCTATCGGTTTCCCTACAACCCATTCCTTTATTTCCCTCAATTTTCCACTCATACTTTCCTATGTTTTTCCCCACTTTTCTTCCCTCATTTTCCCTCACTTTTTCTCCCGTACTTTCCAATTTCTCCCGAATTTCCCCTTCCCCAAATTCCCCTTATTTTCACTACCCCGACTACCCGAAGTTTCCCTCATTTATCCTACTTCCCCTACTTCCTTTCCCCATACTTTCCCTACGCCCTCGCCCCTAATTTCCCCTTATTTAAATAGTGTGAAAATAGAGACATAAAATTTGTCAAATATTGAAAAGAACATTCAGTGTTTACTCAGAATTTTGTTGTTCCGTCTGTAAATTATTGAAATTCTGATTTATTCATCGAATGCTTCACAGGCATTCCCCCTTTTCTCATTTTTCTACTTAAATACGAAGAAACCAGTAAAAAATTCAACTGTTGTTGGTTGCAAGTTTATTATTTGCTGCTAAAAACCAGACTATTACATTTTTCGCCATGAATTGATATTTTTAATAAAAAATTTCATTATTTGTTTCAAAATTGAAGTATTTTTAGCTTGAAATTTCTTATTTTATTTTTAGTTTAAAATTTTATTTTTTTTCTTTTGAAATTTAATGTTTTGGTCAAAAATGCTACTTTAAATCAATTTTTCTACTAAAAATGAATCTGCTTGGATGAAAATGAATGTTTTAGTTGCCGATGCAATTATCAATTATCATCTTTTTATAGATCATGCATGGTTTATAGAAAATTCGCCTTTTTGGCTTAAAAATTGCACAATACAGTATAAAGTTCAACTATTTGGCACAAAATTTCACTCTTTTGTTCAAAACCCAGCTTTTCGGTTTGAAAATTCAACAATTTAATTGATATTTGGTTTATTTTTTGACAAAAAAAGTTTCCTTCTTAAAAATTTAACTATTTTGTTTTGCTTTAACAATGCATCTCTGCTTGTAGAAATTCAATATCTTCTAATTAAAAATGGGACTGCCATTAATCTGTTTCAGTTGCAAGTTAACTTTTTTTATTGAAAATTCACTTTTTTAAATTAGGAATTCAACTTTTCTCTGAAAAAATCGTATTTGCAACTAGAAAGTAAAACAATTTAGCCAAAAATTTGAACGTTTAGCATTATGCTCAAAATTAGTCTTTTTCGCAGGAAATTTTTTTAAAAAATAAATAAAAAGTTTTTTTTTGGTTTGACAATTTATCACCCTCTGTAGAAATTTAATATTTTTGAAAAAAAGAAATTCTACTGTCATTAATTCACATTTTCTGATTAAAAGTTAAGCTTTTGTTAAAAAAAAGTCGTATTTGTAACCAGGAAATTAAACAATTTAGCGGAAAATTAAAAATTTATGCATTTTGTTAAAAATTCGTCTTTTTGAATAGAAAATCATTTTTTTGGTCAACAATGCAACTTTTACATTTTTCGTTAAAAATTCATAACTAATTTCGCAATTATTTTGTTGAAAATTTTAGCGTCTTATAAAAAAAAAACTCGTCTTTTCGGCTTGAAAATTCTTCAATTTCGTTTAAATTTTTAAAATACAGTACAAAATTAAACCATTTTGTAATACATTCGTTTTTTTTTTTATTAAAAATTAATTCTCCATAAAAATTTAACTACTTCACTTTTGGTTAATAATTATTTAAATATTAACAAAAAAGTAATCAAATAAATAAATTCAACTATTTTTTCATTTAAAATAAAACATTTTTTAGTTTAAATAATTAAAATTATAATTACAAAAAAAAATTAACTAGTACATTTTTAGGGGAAATTTGTCATTCTCTGTTTGAAAATGCAATTGCTGTATAGAAAATTTAAATACTTTTTATTGTATAATAATTTTTATCAATGACAATTTAACTATTCAGTTTTTTGGTTGAAAATAATCTTTTTTAGTTAAAAAATTTAACTGTTTGGTTGAAAATTGATGTAATTGGTTGAAAATTAATCTTTTTTAGTAAAAAAATTAATGTCAGTCAACAATTTAGCTATTTTCTTAAAAACTCATCTTCTTGGCTTGAAAATTTACTGATTTTGAAGACCGTTAATCATCCGTTGAGAACATTTTTAGCCAATTCGCGAAGAACTTTAAAAATATTTTTTTACCGAACAGTCACGAAATAATAGCATTAGCAGACAATTGTGAGAAAATAGTGTTTTTAGCCTATTTCTTTAGAAACAAACTCAAACTTGGGTTTAAAGCCTGTTTTGTTTATGACCTTCAGCTCAAATCTACGTTGCCTCAACGTAAACGTCAGAGCGGTGTGAATGGTGAGAGTGAGATAAACTGAATGAATGTGACTGTCCGCCCCCCCTCCCCTCCTCGCAAACCACCGCGAGTCGTCAATTCTCAGAAAGCTCAAATCAAGTCTCTTCTTATCCAAGTTCGAGTTTTGTAGCAAAATAGTGCCATCGCTCAAAAAAGTGTCAAATAGTGACAATAGTGTTGTGAGTTTTAGACTTAAATTTTGAAGTTACAATTTTTAATCTAAATTTCATGATTTATTAATAGGAGCATATATAGGAAAATTGGAGTCAAGCCAGTCCAGTAAGGCCATCCAAATGAAAGCAGGAACGCATCGAACGATAAGTTTCGCGGAGAGAAAAAGCCCGGGAAATTAATCAAAGCGAATTTCAGAGCGGCGAGCAACCGCCGACAAAGCATATTCCCCGTAAGAATGAATCGTTTCCGGTTCCGTTCTCTTTATGGTACATTGCGGCCCAGCGATGTATTAAGATTACTTAATCGATAAAGCTCTGAACGGAAAACTAATCCGTTTTTCATTTCTTATAAATACGCCTGCCTCCTTCACTCTTCAACATACCAAATTAATTCCATTTAATCGCAAGACCTTTTTTAGTCATATTTCCTCCATTTTCTTTGTCAATTAGATGAGTGCCGTAGACTAGAGGGGTTCTTAGTTATATTTGGTTTCTTCAGAATTCGTCAAAGAATAAATATCAAGAATAAATTATAAATTTGGATGACTTTAAGGCTATCCACGTACGCGTCGCATTTCACGATGACGGAGTGCACCGAACAAAGATTGTGTATTAAATTTTGCCTAAAGCTTGACAATTTATGTTTATGGTGATAAGTTTGTGAGTGATACTTAATTCAAAGGGGGGTTTCCATTTTCTTAAAAGTGGTCGTTTGACAAAATGGTTTAATTTTCTAAAAATAATTCGACTTTTAACAAAATAGTTGAAGTTTCAGCATAGAAAGATACATTTTCAATCAAATTGTCGAATTTTCAAAGAACGAAGATTAAAATTCAATCAAATATTTGAATTATTAAGACAAAAGATAAATTCCTTAGAAGATAGTGAATTTTTAAGAAGATTGTTGAATTCGCAATCAAAAGGTTAAATTTTCAACAAGAATGGATAATTTTCCATCCAAAATGACGATTTTTTTAACAAAATATTTGAATTTTCTACAAATAGTTGGAGTTTCAACGAAAAAATTGAATTTTTAACAAAAAAGAATCATTTAAAACTAAAAGTTGAAAAGTCAAAGTTTCAGATAAAAACTCTAATAAAAAAATAGAAACGAAAAAATGATTTTTCAACAAAATTGTTCAGTTTTTTTTTTACTAAACGATGAATTTTCGAAGAAAGACGAAATTCCAACTTATTAAATATACGAATTTCCATCTTATCCAACATACATTATAACGTTTTAAGCAAACATTGAATAGCTGAATTTTCATATAAAAAACAATAATTCTTAATACAAAAATATTTCTTTATAAATTTATTAAATTTTTTACCAAAAAGATGAATTTGGACCAAGAAAATTAATGCTCTATCCAAAAAGACGAATTTCCAACTTATCCAATATACACGATAAAGTTTTAAGCAAAAATTAAATAGCTGAATTGTCACATAAAAAAACAATAATTTTGGTTAAAAAAATTAATATTTAAAAATTTATTAAATTTTTAACCAAAAAGATGAATTTTCGACCAAGAAAATTTATGTTCTATCCAGAAAGACGAATTTCCAACTTATTCAATGTACAGGACAAAGTTTTAATCAAACCTGGAATAGTTAAATTTCAAGATAAAAAACAATCATTTTCAACGACAAAAAAATGCATTTTTAAAAATGTTGATGAATTTTTAGCCAAAAAGATCAATTTTCGACCGAGAAGATTAATTTTCTATCAAAAAGGAAAAATTTGCAACCTATTCAATAAACAGAATAAAGTTTCAACCAAATTTACAATAGCTTAATTTTTATATATGAAAAATAATTTTTAATAAAAAAATGAATTTTTAGCAAAGTTTTTAAATTATTAACCAAAAAATTGAATTTTCAACAAAAAAGAGTAATTTTCAACCAAAAGTTGAAAATTTAAAGTTTCAGATAAAAACTCTGATAAAAAACGAATTTTCAACAAAATTGTTCAATTTTTTACTAAAAGATGAATTTTCGAAAAAAGACGAAATTCCAACTTATCAAATATACAGAATGAAGCTTTATCCAAAAATAAAATAGTTCAATTTTCAGATCAAAATTAATTATTTTTAAAAAAGAAAAATTAATTTTCAACCAAAAAGATTAATTTTCGAACAAGTAGATTAATGTTCTATCAAACAAGACGAATTTCCAACTTATTCAATGTACACAGGACAAAGTTTTAAACAAACATGGAATTGTTAATTTTTTAGATAAAAAACAATAATTTTTAACAACAAAAAATGAATTTTTGAAATGTTGATAAATTTGTAGCCAAAAAGAAAAATTTTCGAAAAAGAAGATTAATTTTCTAACAAAAAGGAAAATTTGCAACATATAATATACAGACATCTAATATACAGACTAAAGTTTTAACCAAATATGCAATAGCTACATTTTTACATAAAAAACAATAATTTTTAATAAAAAAATGAATTTTTAATAAAGTTGTTAAATTATCAACCAAACAGATGAATTTTCGACGAGAAATATTAATATTTAATCAAGAAAGATGCATTTTCAACATATCCAATATACAGGATAAAGTTTTGGCCAAACATATAACAGGTAAATTTTCAGGTGAAAATAAAATGCAACCAAAAAAATTAATTTTTAACAAAGTTGTTAAATTGTCAACGAAAAAGATGAATTTTCTACCAAAAAAATTAATGTTTCACAAAAAAAAAACTAATTAAGAACAAAATACAAGAATTTAAAAAAAGAAATTTATTTAAAAACATTAATTTTCATACAAAATTATTCACTTTTAACGCCAAAAAGACGAGATATCTGCAAAAAAGTTGAATTTTGAAACCGAAACTATAATTTTTAAACCAAAAAGTTGAATTTTCAATCAAATATTTTAATGTTCTATAACAAATTGTTGAATTTTCAAGCTAAAAGGGTGAATTTCTACGAACCAGTAGAGTTTTTAACAACAAAAATATTTATTTTAGAGAAAAAATTGTATTTGTAGCTACAATTATGAATTTTTTAAAGAAAAAAAATTTACAAAATATTTCAATTTTAAGTCAAATAATCGTCTTTTTAACCAAAAAAGATGAACTCTCAACGAAACATATGATGCAAGAGTTTATATTTAAACTAAGCAATTGCATTTTTAACCAAAAAGGATAAATTTTCGAACAAGAAGTTAAAATTTAAAAAAAAAATGGAATAGATTAATTTTCAGTTTATAAAATATATTTTTAACCAAAGCCTAAAACGAATTTTCATGGAAATAGTTAAAATTTCAACCAAAGGGTTGAGCCTAAAAATAAAAAAATTAATTTTGAAAGAATTAGTTGAATTTTTGATAAAACTGATGACTTTTTCACAATACAGCTGCGGATGTTCAATCAAATAATTAAATTTTCAACCAATTAATTTTGCTATCAAAATTACCTGTGAAGAAATTCTGTGTTTGGACTTTGGATATAAAAGCTACTGATAATTATTTGCTGCTATCAAACGGAGGATTTTAAATTACCGGTTTTCTGTCAGTCAATTTTCCATTTTCCCGGTCTGGGATTTATACTTCTCTTTGAAATTTCCAGATCCTGATTCAAAAATTTTATTGTTCTGGACAATTTCCTGAACAAACTAAAAATTATCATTCTGTTAAAAAATTCTCCCTTCCAAATCATAATCATAATTCTTTTCGAAAATTCCCCATTACAAATCAAAATTGTCGACTTTAAAAAAAATGAATTTATATCTAAAATAATAAATCAATAAACAAACAATTAAATTTCTCACGAAATAGTTTAACTTTTAACCCTGTATTTGAATTTGCAACAAAATAGTTCAATCCTTAAGAACAAAAAATGAATTTTCACCAAAAAGTTGGATTCTTTACCAACAAAGATTAAGTTTCTACAAAAAGTGATGAATTTTAGAAGTAAGAAGATTAAAATTTAAACTAAAACTAGTTTAATTTCCTTCTTGGATTTTATTAATTTGATTTGCAGTTTATATGGGGTGAAGAGGGGAATATATTCTTTTGTATCAAATAAACGGAGGTACTATGTTGAAGTAAATTTTTTATAATAATATTAAAATGTTTAACAATAACAAAATTAATTTGTACTAAAATTACGAATCTCTAACAAAAAAAAAATTATTGTTAACAAAAAGTTCAACCTAGTTGAATTCAAAAACGAAAAAGACGAATTTTCAACAAAATAGTAGAATCTTCAAATAAAACAGAATAATTTTCAACCAATCATTTCCATTTCTAACTAAAAATATGGAATTTCTAGAAAAAGACATTTATTTTTATAACAAAAAGACGAGTTTTCAACAAAGTAGATGAATTTTCAATCAAGAAAGACTTTACAATCAAAAAAGAAAATAACAAATAGTTAAATTTTTAAGCCAAGAAGGAAAATAAATTTGTATCCAAAAAAGATTTTCAAGTCGAAAAAAATTTAAACAAACCGTTAAATTTTCAAGCAAAAAATACGAATTTTGTACGAAAAAATGGAATTTTTATTGAATTAACAAAATTAAATTGTTCAGTTGAATTTTCAACCCAAATAGTGGATTTTCAACCAGTGAAATAAATTTTTTCTAAAATTATAAATATTCAACCGAAAAAAAAAATTGAACAAAGTACTTTAATTCTCAAGCAAGTAGTTGAGTTTTCAACTAAAAATAAAGAATTTTCAACAAAACTGTTCACTGTTCAACAGCACGGAAGATTAGGTTTGAATCAAATTGTATAATTTTCAAGAAAACATAAATTTTGAACCAGAAAATTAATTTTCTTTCAAAGCAGACAATTTTGATCAAAATGAATATTTGCATTTTCATCAAAGATGATAAATTTTTAACCAAAAAATGAAATATTGACACTTACCATTGACAAAAATAATTTGTCACAGAAAGATAATTATTTAAAAAAAGCAGTTAAATTTTCAATCGAAGAGATAAATTTGCAATTAAAATGATGTAACTCCAACCAAAAAATTAGGGCTTAACAAAGCAGTTCAACTTCCAACCAAGTTGCTGAATTAAAAAAAGAATTCAACCAACCAGTTAAACTTTAAACTAAAAAAAAAAGTTTTAACCAACAATCAAAAATTTAAATTTTTAATTAAGAAATTTAAGTTATAAACGAAATAAACCGACAACTTTTCAACAAACCAATGACGGTTGTCACTCAGGCGAGCAGTCAGGCGTGAAGAAACAAAAGCGGAGCGGGCTATAACGAGTTAGATCCCATCCACTGATAGCCCCAAAATCGGCACTATATAAGAGTTCCACTGTACTAGAATTTGTAGCAAACGAGATGAATTCCGAACCTAAAATATGATAGTAGCCTTTCAAATAAAAGAACTATTGCCTGAAAGTGGAGTTGGATTTACTCATGTAATTTAATGAAATTTTAGCACCCCCCCCTCTCCTCAAACTAGTAAAGCAGTTTATTAAAGAAATCTTGATCTATAAAAAGCACAGAAAAACAAAATTTAGTCTTTACAGCGATTTTGGAGTAATCTTTGCCTGCAACAAAAATTACCTTTACGTGTTAGAATTCAGCCACCAAATTGGGAATGGTTATCAAGTGTACTCTATTGGAATGGAATCGAAGCTTCTAATGTGAACCCTAAGGTTTTAAATTTTTCTTGTACCTTCTTCCATATTCCTTCACACACCTCATACACTTACTTGGTGGTGGGAGGGGGACCTACAGTTTAAGGTGGGTTCCGAACCACCAAGAAAAAATTCAACTTTGTCTACTTGAAAATTACCTGCAACAAAAATTCCCTTTTATTTTTTCCGTGAGAGTGTTCAGGATGTGAAGTCAATAATAAGTTTTTAAACATAAATAAACAAATCTTGAATACAAACAATAAAGTTAATTAACCTTGACACATATTATATCGCGCAAAATCAGTAGCGAATGAGTTTGATGAGAAATTCTTTTTCCACCCTTGGGAGCTAAGAGTGATTGTAGAGTATAGTGGGTGTTTATTGAATCGAATTTCACGCGGACCAGCTACCTACCTCCCTATGGCCTGTGCCTATGCCTCTGGAATGGATATTGTTTGTACGCGCGACATATCGATGTAAACATGGTTTAATGGTCCGGTTGCACGTGCCTTGCGGCTATTGTCCCATTATAAATAAGGCAGCTGATGACTATCCCTACCTCGTACCTATCCTAAATTGATGTTTGCGTGTGAGCAGTTAGCTCACGTGCAAGGATGTTCTCACATAAAAACAATTGCCCATTTCTGGAACCAGGATATTTCGATATCAATTAAATCAATGTTAACTATTTTCAGGTAGGCTGCACACGCGCTCATTAAATTTTCTTTAACAAAAATCGGTTCTTTTTTCCAAATTTTGTATAGCATTTTGATATCGATTTTACATTGTATAGTGGTTATTTTTTAGAGGAGATGACTTACTTAAGACAAAAAAATTAAAGGAATAGATGTTAAATCCTTTATTGAAGATAAAACTTTCAACGTTCCGAGAGTATAACACTAGGGTGGTCCAAAAATGCATTAGAAAAGTTTTTTCTCGAATTTGTATGCAAAACGCCCGGAAATTTGTTCGAATCCACAAAAAAAATAAACCCATTTTTTAAAAATAATATTTAGAGGCGGCGCAAGCCCCATGAAGTTCAACACGTATTTCCTATAAGAAAAAAAGACGTTTTTGTAAATTTTATTCAGAATTCTCAATATTAGGTGAATCGAGTTCTAAATTCACCATTTGTGTTCACAATTAGTGACAGAATGCAAATAAAATATTACTTTTTAAATATCACCCCCATAAGTCTGTTTTATAGGGTCCCAAAAAACCCCCATAAGTGAAAAAATGGGTTTTTCGAGTTTTTGGCGCTAATTATGATTTTTTTTGCGGTTTTTTTTAACGCAGATTGTTTCAAATACATGAAATACTACTTTATACTGATAATTAGATGTTAATTGAAATTGTTTAAACAATTTATTATTGTTCTTAGCAACTTTCTCTTAGAAAATGGTTAGGAAGTCAAGGTTTTTTCTGAAATTTTCAACTTTTTGTCCATTTTCACTTAGAGTGAGTAATTATTTAAGTTAATTCAGGAAAAATAATTGTGTAAAAAAATTATTATTGTTTATAGCTATCTTCTTCTAGATTAATACCACATAGTTGCGGTTTTTCCTAAAATTTTCAACTTTTCATCACTTTTCAATTAGAGTGAAGTGATAATTAATTCAAGTTAACAAAATAATTGTGTAAACAATTTATTATTATTGCTAATAATATTCTCTTTGCTTAATGATAGAAAGTTGGGGTTTTTTCTGACATTTTTAACTTTTTGCCCACTTTTCACTTCAAGTAAGATAATATTTAATTTCATTTAACAAAAATAATTGTTTAAACAAATTATTATTGTTTATGGCTATCTTCTCTTAGATTAGTGCTAAAAAGTTGTAGTTTTTCTAAACTCTTAAACTTTTTGTCCACTTTTCACTTAGTGAAGTAATAATTAATGCGAGCTAACAAACATGCTTATTTAAACAATTTATTATTGCTTATAACAATTTTCTCTTATATAAGTGCTAGAAAGTTGTGGCTTTTTTTCTAAAATGTTTAACTTTGCTTTACCTTTTTAGCTGTGAACAAATAATAAATAAACATTAGAGAGAATCATATTTGACACAATCTCTTTCTTTTTTACCATTAATTATTCTATTCTTTGTTTTCGTCTCTTTTGTATAATAGCTTTTTTGTTTTAAATAATTTTTTTTTAGAGTATTGGGAAAAGAACAAAAATAATTTACTTAAAACAATACAATACTATTTAAAATATTATTCTCTCTAATGTTTATTTATGATTTGTTCACAACTAAACAGGTAAAGCAAAGTTAAACATTTCAGAAAAAACCGCAACTTTTTATCCCTAAGAGAAGATAGCTTGAAACAATAATAATTTGTTCAAATAATTATTTTTGTCAAATTAAATAAAATATTAACTCACTTGAGGTGAAAAGTGAGCAAAAAGTTTAACATTTCAGAAAAAAACCACGAGTGTCTATAATTAAGCAAAGCAAATATTATTAGCAATGATAATAAATTGCTTAAACAATTATTTTTTAAATGAATTAATTATTGCTTAACGTTAATTGAAAAGTGATAAAAAGTTAAAAATTTCAGGAAAAACCGCAACTATGTAGTATTGATTCAGGAGAAGATAGCTATAAACATTAACAATTTGTTTAAACAATTATTGTTGCTAAATTAAATAAAATAATTAATTACTTTAAGTGAAAAGTGAACAAAAAGTTGAAAATTTCAGAAAAAACCGCAACTTTTTAGCATTATTCTAAGAGAATATTGTTATAATTATTAAAAAATTCTTTAAACAATTAGTTTTGTTAATTTTAATTGATTATTACTTCGTTCTAACTGAAACGTTGAAAATAAGTTGAAAAATTCAGAAAAACCTTGACCTTATAACCCTTTTCTAAGAGAAAGTTGCTAAAAATAATAATAAATTGTTTAAACAATTTAAATAAACATCTACTTATCAGTATAAAGTAGTATTTCATGTATTTGAAACAATCTGCGTTAAAAAACCGCAAAAAATCATAATTAGCTCCAAAAACTCGAAAAACCCATTTTTTCACTTATGGGGGTTTTTTGGGACCCTGTAAAACAGAATTATGGGGATGATATTTGAAAAGTAATATTTCACTCGCATTCTGTGACTAATTGTGAAGAGAAATGGTGAATTTTAAACTCGATTCACCTAATATTGAGAATTCCGAATAAAATTTACAAAAACGTCTTTTTTTCTTATGGGAAATACGTGTTGAACTTCATGGGGCTTGCGCCGCCTCTGAATATTATTAAAAAAATGGGTTTATTTTTTTGTGGATTCGAACAAATTTCCAGGCGTTTTGCATAAAAATTCAAAAAAAAATTTTTTGGACCACCCTAGTATAACACTCTCCTCATCAGGAATAAAACTTCATTAAAGTCGATTTAAGTTTCAAAATTAAAAGAACCATCCTCTCAGGTTCTAATTCTCAATTAATTAGTCTGTTAAAGAAAAAAAAAAAAAGAAAAACGTTTTTTAATAATAAAAATATTGGTAAATTTAATGAGATAGTTATTAAAAATTAAACGGCATGAAAACAAAAAAAAAGAAAATTTGACATTTTGTTACAAATAAGGTTAGAAAATATAATTCAATTGTTTTGTTACCTGGATGACATTTTTGATGTTTGTTAAAAAAAATTTTTTATAATATTTTCGGTTAGGATTAATGTTTCGTCAAAATTGTGAAGAAAGCTCAATTGTATATCAGTAAAATCATTTAAAAAATTAAGGAGCAGAAATTTGCGTTCTGCTCTATTTTAACGTTTGGTATTGAGTACGAGAAAATAGAGAGAGATGGTGTACAAAGATATCAGTAGTGTAACTATAATTTCTATGTATAAGGTTCAATCGGAAAAAATGTGAAAGTTGAATATAATTTACAATTTCTTCTAATTGATTACTTAACTAGAAAGAATAGGAGTATGAAAAAATTGGAAATCAAATTAAAGAATCTAAGATTATGTTATACAAGGAACTATAATGTTTGATATCAGTTACTACATTCAGGCATTTATCACCTCCATTCTTAATAAAGAACTTTTCAGCTACCAATCTTTTAAATTTATCAGACTCATGGTGTAGAATTCGAACATTTATCCAGTCTATTTCATGACCAGTCTGAACATGGTGTTTTGCTATCACTTTATGGTTTTTTGGACTCTGTATAAAATTGTCATGGTGTTCTTTAATCCTAGTGTACAGTAATCTTTCAGTTTAACCTATATAACAATTTTCACATTCTGAACATTCAATTTTATAAACTACGTTTGTAAAATTAAAATTGTCCAAAACATCTTTACCTAATTTTATGAAACTATTGAATTTGGAATCAACTATAAAAACTGTTTTAATGTCAAAATCTTTCAGAATTCTTTTTATTTCAAACTATAAACTACCATGGAAAGGAATAGACACGAAAAATTTGGACTCGAAATAATTTACTGTTCCTAAATTTAAGTGTGATGTATCGTGTTCTTAAAATGTTTTTAATTTTTCTTTAATATGTTCTGTATGTATGTAGATTTTACAGAAAATCTTATGTGATTTGAGAAAGTTGTATATAATATACAACGTTCTCAAATCAGGAAACTTCTGTAAACCATATATGATTTACAGAAGCTTTCTTTCTTTCTTTCCCTTTCATTGAAAGAAAATCGGTTCATGTTTTAAAAGTTTTTCGAACATTTTGTCATATAGATTTTACCGAAAATATTATATGATTGATCTCAAATCAGGAAGCTTTTGTAAACCATATATGATTTACAGAAATTTCTTTTTTTTTATTCCCTTCTTCCGAAAAAAAAATCTGTTTATTTTCCAAGATTTTGTCGAACACTTTTGTTACAGATTTTACAGAAAATCTTATACGGTTTGGAAAAATTGCATATATACATTATACAACCTTCTTAAAACCGGGAGACATCTGTAAGCCATTTATGGTTTACAGAAGTTTTTTTTCTTTTCCTTTTTTTGAAAAAAAAAATCGGTTCATTTTCAAACCTTTTTTACGGGCAGACAAAAAATTTGTTATGGGTTTCACGTAATATATAATATGATTAGAGAAAGTTGTATCTATAGAAAATTCGCAAACTTCTTTAAAACATGTATAGCTTACAGAAGTTTATGTCTTTTTTCTTTTTTTCGTTTCCTTTCTTTAAAAAAATCCGGTTCGTTTTCTCGCATTTTGTCTAGCATTTTGTTATATATTTCATAGAAAATGAAAGCTTTGACTTGAAGTTTCCCATTTAAAATGCATGGGAAAAAATCACTTTTTATAGTTTTAGAATAATTTTTTTTGTGTTTGACACCCCTAACACACCCCCACGAGTACCTGAAAACTATCCTTAAAACCAAAAATGCCAATTTTTTATGAAATCGACCTTTTGAACACTGTATTCTCGTCTTTTTTTTACTTAAAATTGTTAATATTGGTCTAGTGAAATATTTATTATTATTAGTTGAATAATTTTTAATTATGTCAAATTCCATTTGCTTAAATAATTTTTTCGATAAATAGTTTTTTTCCTTAAAAAATTATTACTAATGGTCTATTTGAATATTTAATAACATTAGTTCATTACTTTTCAATTTTTGTAATAAGAATTATTATTACAAAAATAACTTTTTAAACAAATGCAATTTGTTTACGTAATTAAAATTTAGTGAACCAATATTGATAAAATCAAAATTTACCACAAGTGGTTAATTATTGCTAGTTCCATTAAAAATTAGAGCTTCTCTGTATACCTTCATCCTGTAGTATGGCAAATATTATTTCAACATTTGATACTTTGGAGGAAAAATCTTTTTTAGTTAATCATTTTAGCTTAAAACACTTTTTTTATTAAAAATTTAACTCTTATATTAAAATTTTTTTTTGTCGTAAATTAATTTTTTCAACTTAAAATTTAATTATTCTACGTTTGGTTTAACTATTTCATTTTTGGTCGAAAATGTATATTTTTTAACAGGCATTTAATCTACTTGCTTAAAAATCTTAATATTTTGTTAAAATTAATCTATTTTGTTGAAAATTTGTTGTTTTTTTTTCTTTGTAAGAAATTCATATTTTGGTTCCAAAATTGAACTATTGTGTTAAAAGTTAAGTTTTGCGTTGAAGGTTAATTATTTTAGTTCAAAATTAGTTACTTTGCTTAAAAATGTAACTATTTTGTTGAAAATTGTTTTTTTTTTTTAAATAAATTTTATTCACTAAGAATTTAACTGTTCAATGTTTGGTTTAACATTTAGCTTCTTCAGTTTTTTATCATTGTCTTTCAATGCTTTTTATCCTTATCTTCTTCAGTTGAAAATTTAGCAATTTGGTTTACCTTTATGGTGAAATATTCAAATTTTATGGTGAAAATTTAACTATTAGTTTCAAAATTCCTTTAAAAATTTTTGATTAGGTTGATGATTCTTCTACTTTTCTAAAAATTAAACAATGAAAATATTGAAAACAACAATATTCATCGCCTGTTTTTATCATTATTGTTTTTTTTTATTATAAAGAATAAACGTAAGCATACGCATAATTGTTTTTTAATAAGTCACAAACTAAATACAACTAAACTCGTATCTAAATACTAAAGTTACCCGTAGATTCAGCTTGGGAAAGTCTGCAGGTAGATTCTTATATTCATAAAAAAATGCATTTTTGAAGCAATTAAATTATAAATAATTTTTCAGGCTTTGTTACAAAATTATGGAAAATTATTAAACGTTAATTACTATACCAATTAACTGTCTCTTATTATTAAAAATTTATTTTCATTCCATATACTTCAGAATATATTTCAGTATTTAATGTTTGATTAGTTTTTATAATTTTTAAGTAAATTTCAAAAAATGATTAACAATGTGATTACTTAAAAAATGATTAGTGACTCTAAATCGAAAAACACCTGGGAATATCGCCAAGTCAAATCCAGTTTTAGTTTCTTATATGTTTTATTATTTATTAAATAATAATTATAACTAATTTATTATAATTCATTATTAGATATAATTTACTATATTATTATATTATTATATTATTCTATAATATAATATAAATATTATAAATGATTATATTGTTGAATTGATTAATTAAGTTTTTTTAATTTAGTTGTGTTTGCGGAAGTTCGGAAATGATATTACCTTCTGTTGTTTATCTTTTTCCGCCTTTAAGCATTAAAAACCTGAAACAATTTGAATAAGATTGTATTTTTTAAATTATTTATTTATCGCAATAGTAATGTAATTATTTAAAAAGTCACTATTTATGCATAATTCTAACACCGTCCATCATTTTTTGTAAGGTGGGAAAATGAGAGCAAGAGAGGTTGTGTATGCGGGGATAAATTAGGGAAGGTAGATTAGAGGAAAGAAGGGGAAATTATGTGAGGGGAGTAGCAGAAGTGAGGAGAAATGAAGGTAAGGGAAGCAAGGGGATTAAGAAGAAATTATGGTAAGAGTAGTAAGGGTAAGTTGGAGAAGTGGGGGGGGGGGTCAGGACAGAGAAAGTATGGGAAATGAGAGGAAAAGAGTAGGAGAGAGAGCAAAGGGAGTGAGGGGCAATAAGTGTCGGGAAAGCAGGGAAAATGGGGAGAAATGAGGCGACGAACAGTAGAAAGATTGAGGGAAAAGATGGAGGCAAAGTAGAGACAATGACAGTTAGATAAGTAGGGTAAATAAGAGAAAATTAGTGAAGGGATATTAGAGTTAGTGGAGGTAAATAAGGGTTGGTGAAATATGAGAAGTAAGGGGAAATGAGAAGAGGGTAAGTAGCAGAAGTGAGAAGAATAAGAGGAAGTGAAGGAGATAAATTAAGGAGAAATGCAGGAAGGAAAAGTAGGGAAAATTAGGTGAAATTAGGGCAGAAGTAGTATAAGAAATTAAGGGAATTGAGGGGAGAGAAAGTAGAGGGAGTGAGAGGAAACGAGTGGCGGGAAAGTAGGAGAAATCAAGAGAAATGAGAAGAGGGGAAGTAGAGAAATTAAGGGACAAGAGGGAAGCAAAATGGGGGAAATAGAAGGTCGATAAATAGGGAAAATGAGAGGAAATTAGGGGAGGGAAGTAGTTCAATTAAAGGCAAATAGGAAATTAGAGAAAAGCGAGATGAAATTAAGGGAAATGAAGTCGGGGAAAGAAGGGAAAATTCATGGAGTAAAAGTAGGAGAATGGAGGGTATATTTGGGAAGAAAATTGTTGACAAATTAGGAGAATTGAAAGGAGGAAAAGTAGAGGGATTGAGGGAAAATGAATGACAGAAAAGGAACCGTTCAAGTCAGACGTAACGCTTTTTCCTGACCCCCCCCCCCCCCCCCCCCCCCCCCCCCCCCCCCCTATCTACGTAACACTTTTTTGATAGCAAGTGTATGTAACTTTACATAAGCATCACACTAAAGTAGATCCCCTCCCTAAGCACGTTACGCAATACTTGAATAGTCCCAAAGTAGGAGAAATGAGGGGAGGGAAAGTAGAGAAACTGAGTAAAACGATTGAAGCAAAGTAAAAGAAATAAAGGGAAAATGAGTAGCGGAAGTGAGGAGAAATGAGGGATGGAAAGGTTAGGGGAAATGAGTGGTGGAAAGTTTAGGGGAAATTATGGAAATGGAAGTGAGGTGAAGCAGGGCAGGGGAGGACTGGAGAAAGGAAGTAGGGAAAGATGAGTGTTAGGTTAGTTTTTGTAGGGAAGGGGAAAGTAAAGGAGAAACATATTTGGGACGGAAGGGCGAAGGGTGAAATGAGGAAAAGTGAATTAGGGGAATGATTCTTTTTCTTTTTTTGTAAGGTGTAGGTAATTAATCTCGACTACTTTATGCACACCCTTTGTGTCAAGTTGAGTCCCCTTAATGTTTCCTCATCTTGCTATTTAAGCTAAATATGCTTAAAGAAAAGAAACTAGAAAAGAAGCTCGGAAAGTCGTTTTTTCTCATCAGCTATGAATAACAAAAAGCGAGCCATTCTTCTCAATTGTTCTCATGTCCGTTGCAAGCTATAGTATAATAGCAATTATTAAAACATTCAAGATTGACAATTTTTCTGAATTTTAAGTATTTCAAATTAAAAATTTTGAATCTATAAATTTATCAACCTTTTAATAATGTAAAATTATAAATTAGAAGTTCTTCAATGTATGGACCAATATTTCTCAACTGCTAGCTGTTTCGGTGATTTATAACTCTGTTAATACTATAGTTTTTATATTTTTTTCAAAAAAACCTTTCAATTACTTCAAATGTCATTTATTTAATATATCATAAGATTTTTTAATTTGTAATAGGTTTGATTTAAAATTCTGTCGAGTTTGAAAAGTTTAAATTTTGTTCTGGATTGAAAGACTTTTTTTAATTTGAAGAATTTAATGAAAATTTTAAGTGAGTTGAAGCGGAACAGATTCTTTATTTTCAACATATTTCTTATGATGAAAGGGAAAAAATTTTTACTTTCAATCTTTTTGTGAATCGGAAAAGGGAAATTTTTTATTTGATAAATTTTTTATTAATTTGGAAGAGAGAAAATTTTTTTTATTTTATTTTTTATTAAATTGGATAATGGGATTCAAATATTTTGTTGAAAATGCTTAAATGTTGAATTCAACTTTTTTTTTAAATTAAAATATTTTTTGTTGAAGTATTAACTAATAAATGTTTCATTGAGTATTTTTTTCAACAATTAGGCTTACAGTAAAAATATATTGTAAAAAATTCACTTTTTTGTTTGAGGGTTTTATTTTTTATTTTAGCTAATAATAAAACGTTTTAGTCATAATTTAAACTTTTCGTTGAAAATTCAACTATTATTTTCTTAAATAAATTTTTCTTATTGTCTTAAAAATTTAATCATTTTGTAGAAAATTACACTAGTTAATGAAAAAAAAAATTCGTTAAAAATTTCTTTTTTTTATTGAAAGCCCAAATATTTCTTTAAAAAAACATTTTTAGCTGAAAATTCCTTTTTGCAGTTTAAAAAATCAGGTATTTGATACAAAATTCAACTATTATCTTGAAAGTTGAAATATTTTTTACAAATTAAATCACATTGTTAAGTTCATCTTTTATGGTCGAAAATTGAACTCTTTTGTTAAAAATTGGTCGTTTATTTTTTATAGAAAAATTCACAACATGATTTAAAATTTAATTACTCTGTAAAAATTAATTTTTAGGCTTACATATTCATTATTTCAGTTAACAATCAATTTTGACAATAAATTTTAGAAGAAAATAAATCTTGTTGTGTGAAAATTTATTTATTTTGAGTTAAAAATTCAGCTATTTGGTAAGAAAGACAAATTTGTCCAGTTGAAAGTTCGTGGTTTTTGGCTTCAAAATTTAAACTATTTAGTTCAAAATTAATGAATTTGATGAAAATTTGCCTTTTAAGTAGAAAATTTATTTTTTTAGTTGAAAAATCACGTTTTTGGATTCACAAAATACGTGACATGTTTTGGGGGGGGGGGGGGGGGGGGGGTCTTTCAAAGTCCTAAAGTCTTCTGTAGAACTTTGAACTCTTTTCATGATAATTTTTTTTTTAAGTTTAGGTTTTTTATGGCCATTTATATTTTCGGTTTGAAAATTTAGCTTTTTTGTAACAATTCCTTCTTCTCGGCTTCAAAATTCAACAATTTGGCAGCAAAATAAACAATTTTTTGGTTGAAAATCAACTTTTTTGTTAAAAATGTATTCATAGTTTAAAAATAAACTACTATAATAGAAAATTAAGCTGTTTGTTTTAAATTATATTTATTTATTTTATAACTTAACTATTCACTTAGAGATTTTTTTCGCAACATAAAATATTCATCTGAGGTTGATAATTATTTTTGTATAAGTTGAAAATTGAACTTTTTGGTAGAATATCCGTGTATTTTGTTCAAAATTTATTTATTTGGGCAGTTAATTAATCTTGTTTTTTTAATAATCATCATTTTCATTGAGGATTGAAGTATATAGTAAGAAATTAATCATTTTCATTTGAAAATTGAACATTTTTTTTTAAATTGATCTTTTGCATTGAAAATAAACTTTTTGTTGAAATTATTTTTTCCTATGTAAATTTAAGTGTTTTATTCTAAAAAATGTGTTGAATTCTACTGGTTGATAATACCTTTATTGGGTTAAAAAATCGATTTTTAACTGAAAATTTAACCATTCAACGTTTGATTGGAAACTTCTTTTTAATGCTCTATTTTGTTAAAAATTCGTCTTTTGGATAGAAAAATAATCTTCTTAGTTGAAAGATCACATTGTCCATTGAAAATTTAAACCTGAATTATGAACTCCTTTCTTGAAAATTTCTTTTTTTTTAAGATCATAATTTTAGTTTAACATTTATATCTTTTGTTAAAAATGTAACTATTTTACAAAAAATTAATTTTTTTAGTTGAGAATTCATTTTCTTCTCAGAAAATGTAACTAATTCATTTTTAATGAAAACTGATACTTTAAATTGAAATTTCCTGTTTGACAATTTATGTATTTTATTGAAAATTCTTCTTTTTTGTTAGTAAATGTGTCTTTTTTGCTGGAAATTCATCCTGTTTGAACTATTTTGTTGAAAAATTATCTTTCTTGAATTCAACTGTTTCTTATTTAAAATTATAATATTTCTTTCTTCGAGTACTAACTATTGTAATTTTGTTGAAAAATAATTTTTTTATTTAAAAAATCAAAAACTTGATTTAAAGTTGAATTAGTTTGTAAAAAATTGCCTTTTTTCGGTTAATGATTCATCCTTTTAGTTAAAGATTCAACTGTGTGATCGTAAATTAAATTTCTAGTTGAAAATTCACATTTTTGTGTTGAAAATGGACTTTTTTATTCAAAAATTAATTTTTTTACAGTCAGAAATAAAGTTTTGTATCTGAAAATGTACCGTCAAACGGGGTAATTCAGGACAGGTGGGGTAAATTGAGACATTTCTAAATTGAGAGCTTAAATCACTTAAGGTTCCAGTTTTGAGTAATTTATCCTCTCAATTTCAGGAATTTAGGGATTGAAGAAATTTACCCCACATGTCAAAAATTACCCCGTTTGACGGTAACCAATTTTTGAATGCAAATTTTTCCTCGAGTTGAAAATTTTAATATTTGTTACAAAATTCATCTTTCTTGACTAAAACTGAACTTTTTTGTCGAAAATTAACTTTCTAGGTTGAAAACGCAATTGTTTTCTAAAAAAATCATCTTTTAAGTTCGAAAAATCAATAAATTGTTTGTCGAATAGATATAGGTTTTTAAAGTATCGACCCGGATTTAAATTTTATTTTCTGATGAAGTCCTCTTCTATGGAACACTTTGTGACGTTAGGGTTAAATTCCACTGTTAAATCGCAATTGATATGTTATTTAAAAAAATAGATCAACAAACATAAGAAAAAAATATTTTTCTTGTATTCTACCCTTGGTATTGTTGAGGCTACACTTGAATGGAGTATGTCGACCACTGAGTGGCAATATTATTTGAAAAAATATATCCATTTAAAGCATGTTCCGAGCGGATACAACGAACATAGAAATTGTCAAATTGTCAAATTGTAATAGTTCCTTCCCTCCTATTCTCCACAAGTATACACATTGAATTATTGAATGGATCAGAACGATAGGAGATAATCCCAGGATTTCGCTGCTTGCTTTCTTCATCCATCGCCTTCTCCACTTTTCAATTCTTGAGTCCCAAAATCTAAATAGTGGTGGTGGAACCAAGTGGGACCGGGAGAGCTGGAGGGGCCGGAGGGGCCGGAGGGACCCATTCTCCGGAAAGGCTGAAGAATCGCGTCTCTTCCCGTCCATTGAGAGGGGGCGTTAGTGCGTGCAATGATTTCTCGCTCAATTTCCTCGGGCGTATTTTTCGAGGTAAATCGAATGCAGTTTGCACCGAAAATCCGAACCAGTGTGCCTAAGCTCGTCTCCTGAAAAGCTTGCACTGATCGTAAACGTTTACAGAATCGAGAATTGAGAACTGAGAATTGAGACACAATGGGGGAGGGATAAGCCCGTTAAACACGCACGGTGTAAAGCTGCAGATCCTATATTATTTCCCTATGCTTTTCATGGTCTGATTCGCATATTTGCTGCCAATCTCCCCTTTTCACGAATCACTGAATATTGCCCACAATATCACGGCTATGTGGTACTTTCAATATTTTGGCTTGCCTTATTGGATTAATTGACGATTAAGCGAACAAAAGATGCGACAGATACATTAAAAAAAGAAAAAAAATTAATTAAGCATGGTAAAGTAAACCGACCTTTACTGGGAACTTAAAAAGTATGTCCAATACTGGGACAATAATAAATATTGTTGATTATCTTTTGTATTTTTGTGCTGACAAGTTATACATTTAGTAAAAAATAATAAAAAATACTCCTCAAAGTCTGTAAATGAACTGCTGCTAAATTCGCTAAATTTGTTAAATTTGCTAAATTTGCTGGATTTGCTAGATTTGCTAAATTTGCTAAATTTGCCAAATTTGTGTTGTTTGCATTACTGAGACGGTCACTTTCGCCGTATTTTTAATATTATATTTCTCAATTTGGTTGAAGTTTTTTTCTTTCTTGACTGAAAAATCTTTTTCTGTTAATATTTGAACTACTTTATTGAAAATTCGTCTTTTTGGTTCTAAAATTTATCTTCTTAATTATGTGAATTTCATTCACAGTCTTATTGAAGGTTCGCTTTTTTTTAAATTAATTCAACTGCTTTTAATTTGTAATTAAAATATTTTTTGGTTAAAATATCAACTATTATATTTTTTGATCAGAATTCATCTTTTTTGGTTAACCTAATACTTCAATTTTTCTAACAAATTATTGAATTTCAAAATAAAAAAGATTAATCTTCTACCAAAAAGATGAATTCTAATCAAAAATTATATTCGTTGATATTTCAACTAAAAAAATTTTTAAATATAAATTAAAAACAATAATATTCATTGAAAAAAATTAATTGAAATAATAAACGAATATTCACCTAAACAGTTCGACTTGTACCCAAAACAAATAAAATTTCTACCAAAAGAGATGATTTTTCAACCAAATAAGATTTTTCATTAAAAAAAATAAAAAATATTTCAACCTGACACTTGCATTTTTGCTAAAAAATATGAAATTCATCATTTAAAAAATCAATTTTTGAATTTAAAAAAAATTAATTTTCAACAAAATAGTAGAAATATTAATCAAGAAGATTTTTCCGTCGACGAAATTTTCAACCAAAAAATAAAATTTTTAACCAAAAAATAATTGAAATTTTTTGAATACTTTACTCAATTTTTACAAACATTTTAACTATTTTCTATATCGAAATTCAAAAACAAAAAGTTAAATGTGCATGTAAATCGATAATATTTATCTTATTAATTTCTATCATATTTAATTATAATCTACAATATTAAATGTTAATGCATACTTACTAATTTGATTAAAAATTAAATTTATGAGTTACTATTAAACTAGCCCAAAAATTCCCCATAATTTTCAAAAAAATATATAAATTTTTTGGAATTTCCAAAAAAAATGTATTATTCTTAGAATAATCAATATCCTAGTAATATTGATTGAAGCAGTAGACAGAAAAATTTACATAAAAAATTATAATTTTTGAACCATAGATGTAATATTTATATTTTCAGCAAACAAAATAAATTTTTATTAAAAGAGTTCAAACTTTCATCTGTTTATATGAATTTTCAATTAAAAAAGATAAATATGTCGACGAAAATTGATTTTTAACTAAAATGGTGGATCTTCAGCTGCAACAGTTAAATTTTTCATTTTTTTTCTAATATAACCGAATTTTCAAAAAAACAGTTTCGTTTCAAATATAATAATGAATCTTTGATCAGAAAACAAATATTTAATAAAAGACTTCAACTGAAAATATGTATTTGAATTTTCAATTAAAAAGAATAATTTTCTGTATAAAAGACGAATTTTTAATTTAAAAATATAATTTTTTATATTTTATTTTTGATTATTATAACATTGATTATTCTTAAAATAATCAATATTCTAATAATGTTGATTGAACTAGTAGACAGAAAAATTAACATAACAAATTATCATTTTTTAACCATAAATTTAATATTTATATTTTTAACCAAAAAGATAATCTTTTAAGAAGAGATTTTAAACTTTCAACCGTTTAGATGAATTTTCTACTAGAAAAGATAAATTTATCGACGAAATTTATTTTCAACTAAAATCGTTGTTCTTCAGTTGGAGTAGTTAAATTTTTAATATAAAAATAATTTTACACTATAAAACCGAATTTTTATCAAAACAGTTTACTCTTTAATAAAATAGGGAATCTTAAACCACAAAATGAATTTTTAACAAAAAAGTTCAATAGTTGAATTTTGAATAAAAAAGATTAATTTCCTATATTAAAGACGATTTTTCAATTAAAAAATATAATTTTTTAACCATAGATATAATATTTATATTTTCAGATATATTTTATACAAAAAAAGATGCATTTTTAATTTAAAAATAAAATTTTTTATATTTTATTTTTAATTTAAGGTTCTTGATAAGGTAAAATTAATAAATATTTTTTATGTTACTTTTTCTTTCTACTGCTCCACTTAATATTTAATAATGTTTATTATAATATATAAATTATATTATAATAAATTTATTATAAATATTATAATATTTATATTTTCAGGTGAAACAAATATTCCTCAATAAAGGCGAATTTTTAACAAAACAGTTTAAATTCAAATACAATAATTAATTTTCAACCACAAAATTAATTTTTATCAAAAAGTTTTACAAAGTAGTACCAAAAAGATGAATATTCCATTTAAAAATGTAATTTTTTAACTACAGATGTAATATTTATATTTTAAGCTAAAAAAATATATTCTTAATAAAACAGTTTCCAATTTAAACCCTATATAAATACATTTTTAACTGAAAAAGATAAGTTTTTCGAAAAAATTAATTATCAATTTCAGATGGAGCAGTTAAATTTTTTAATTAACAAAATATTTTTCGTATATAAAACCGAATTTCCAAGAAAACAGTTCACTCTCAAATCTAATAAGAAAATCTTTAACATCAAAATAAACTTTCAACAAAAAAGTTTTGCCAAATAGTTGAAATTTCAACAAAAAAAAGATGAATTTTCTACCAAAAAAGACGAATTTTTAAATCAAAATAAATAAATTTTCAACCAAATAGTTTAATTTTGAACTAAAAGATCCATTTTCACCCAAAAATGTAATAGTTCTATTTTTAACAAAAAAAAAATTAATTTTTAATAAACAAGTTCAAACTTTCAACAAAATAGATTAATTTTCAAAAACAAAAATACATTTTACAGATAATTTTATTTTAAGTATACATTTTGCATATACATTTAAATGTAATAATGAATCATCAACCGAAAAATTAATTTTTAACAAAACTGTTAAACCAAGTAGCAGGATTCTGAATTCAAAAAGATTAATTTTCAACCAAACAGTTGAATTTTCAACTAAAAAAAAAATGCATTTATAACAAAAAATTTATTACTTCTATTTTCAAACCAAAAAATGGATTTTCAATTAAAAAGGATACATTTATAAACAAAAAATTGGTTTTCAACTAAAATTATGGATCTGCAACTGGAATAGTTAAAATTTTTAGTTGAGAAAACAAGTTTTTACTACAAAAACGAATGTTTAACAACATGCTTAAATGGATAAATCTCAAATGAATCTGCTTCCACAATAAAATTTTCAATGACAAAGTACAACCATGTAGTTGAGTGTTCATTAAAAAAAAAATTTTCGACGAAGAAGATTCATTTTCTACGAAAGAAGACGAATTTTCAATTAAAAAAGATAAATTTCTAACCAAATAGTTGAATTTTAAACTCAGAAAGATAATTTTTCAACCAAAAGTGTAATAGCTATATTTTTCACAATAAAATAAATAAATTCGAAATAAAAGAGTTCAACCTTTCAACCAAGTAGTTGAATTTTCAACTAAAATATCAATACATTTTTGGACGAAAAAATACGAATTTTAAACTCAAAAAGATAAATTTTTAACCAGAAATTTAATAGTAATATGTTTTAAAAAATTGCAATAAATAAATTCAACCTTTAACCTAATGAATGAATTTTTAAGTAAAAAAAAAACAAACTTTTTTCATTTAAAAACAAACTTTTTTTAGTAAAAAAAAGTTATTATCGACGAAGCGAAAAAAAAAGTGTACCACTTATTTTTCAAACACAAAAGAAAATTGAACAAAAAGGTTTAACCGAGTAGTTAAATTTCGAACATAAAAAAATTAATTTTTGGCAAAAAAGATCACTTTTAAACAAAAAAAAGGACGAATTTTCATATGGAAAAGATCAATTTTCAAATTAAAAAAATTAATTTTACACATACATTCATTTTAAAAAAATACGTTTTGAAGATATATATTCAAATATAATAATGAATCGTGAACCGAAAAACTAATGTTTCGGGACGACTGAAAAATTCTGAAAAATAAAATTCGCGAATAATAACATTGTCGAAAAATAAAAATACCTAATTGAAAAATTTCCGAATAATAAAATTTTCAAATAATTAAATTCTTGAATTTTAAAATTCTGGAATAATAAAATTCACGACAGTTCATAATACCACCGCATTGAAATATTCCCGAATTATAGAATTCAAGGCAGTTAATAATGTTACCGGATTGGAAAATTTTCGAATAATAAAATTCCCGACCGAAAATTTCTGATTTTTGAAATATCCGAATTGGAAAATTCGCGAAAGTAAACATTAAAAATAATGTTGTAAAAATAATATTTCATTATTGTATTTGTCTCGTAAATTGTATTATTCGTCTATTTTCCAATTCGGGAACTTCATAATTCGGAAATTTTATTATTCGGGAATTTTCCAATTCATTATTTTTATTTTTAGGCAATTTTATTATTACCGCATTTTGATATTCAGGAATTTTTCAATTCTGTATTTCTATTTTCCGGCAATTTTATTATTCGCGAATTTTATTTTTCGGGAATTTTACAGTGTCGTGAATTTTATTTTTCGGGATTTTTCTCTCGTCCCTATTTTCCGACATAATAGTTTACTTTTTAACTAAAAAAAAAATAATTTTTGACAAAAAATAGATGAAATACTTGAATTTTCAACAACAAAAATTAATTTTTATGAAGGTGGCACCTTTGAACCAATTAATCCAATTATCTACCGAAATTCAATATGATTTTAAAAAAATTATTTTTTATCACCAAATAGTTGCATTTTCAACTAAAAAAGATATATTATTAACAAGAAAAGTGGATTTTTAAAGAAGGAGATAAATAGAGAAAAAGAAAATTGAATCAAGTTATTGAATTTTCAAGCGAAAAATTCAACAAAACAGTTTAATTTTCAACAAAAGGATTCAATTTAGAACGATATAATAAAATTTTCAACCTTGAAAGATAAATTCTCAACTTAAAACATAATAGTAGACTTTTCAACATTTCAAATTAATTATGAAAAAAGGGGAAAGCAAATATTCAATTCTGGAAATTAATTTTTTATTAATTCCACTAAAAAAATAAAAGTTTCAATTGTTACAACTGGACAGGACTGAATGTATTTTTCTTCCGCAAAAATTAAAAAACTTTATTTGAAATCTCCTCCTTTTCTTAATAACAGTTTATAATTTTTCCCTCACCTAGAAAAGTGGCCTCTTTAATTCAATCCAGCCGAATTTTTATAATTTGAAAAATTTCACTTTACTTGGCCGACTTTGATTTCACAATTCAAATGGATCATATCATTATCATTGCATTTCAATATTATTAAAAAAAATTTTAAGTATTTAAAAAAATATATGTTCGCATACAAATGTGCTTAGGGTCATCAGTTTAAAAAATAAAGAAAAACATAAAAAATGCTGTATAAAAATGACTTTAGAAGAAATGTGGATAATGAGAATCCATGAAGTGATGAACCTTTATTTAAAGGAAAAAAGGCACTCACTCTGCCAAAAATACAATAATGACAGAAGAGCAAAAAAATGAATCAATATCAATTAGGCTGCTCCTTCCGGTCACGTGTTATAGCACCCTGGTTATAATGCCAGCACGTGCCACGCTCTCGCCTTAAAACTCGACTTCCGGTTTCCTCGAAAGTGAGCGCTCGTCGCGCTTTTTATCACAAGTCAAAAACTTTTCCGCCCTTGGTCACACGACCTCAAGGGTTACCAAGTGTATGTTCCGCATCTTATCGTCCCTCCAATCTTTCATTTTTATTATTCTTCAGAATATCTAACTAATAATTCGTGAGAGAAGATTCACTGCGAATTGACTTCGCCGTATACACTTTAAATTTAAATCAGTCAAAATGTGAATGATTAAATTAATCAAGAATGATTTGACTGAAAAATCAGCCATTTATACTGTCATTTAAAATGACAGATTTTCAGTAAATAGGAGAGACTGATTTATCTACTATAATACAATTGCTAAATTATTTCTAAATATAATTCTTAATCAAATTTCAACATTTTAATAAATGAATAAAATTAAACATAATTGATTAGTAAACTCATTGAAAGTTTCTGATTATATAATTCAAAATTTAACTGATTAAATTAATTAGGCATGCTTTGGCTAATAATCAGTCATTTCTGATTCTGCTAAAAAAACAGTCGTTTTAACAGATGAATTAGTCGATATTACTGCCTGTATGAAACAGTCATATTCTTCTTTTAGTTGAAAATTCAACTACCTATTTGGTGCAAAATTATTATTATTATTTTATTAAATAAAACTGATCTCTTTGGTAGAAAATGAAACTTATTGTTTAAAAGTTATCTATCTTATGAAAATTAATTTTTCTGACTGAAAATTCAAGTATTTTATTGAAATTCGTTTTTTTTGTCGAAAATTCTTTAATATCCACCATTACCTTTTCCGATGATCTATTTTATGGAAAATTTACATTTTTTAGTTGAAAATGTATCTTTTAGAATTAAAAATTCGTCTTTTTTGGTCAAAAATTATCTTTTTCGTTGCAAATTAATCTTTTGCTAAAAGTGCAACTATTTGGTTAAACTTTTTATTTAAAAATTAATTTTGCAGTTGAATGTTCATTATTATATTTGAATATGCGCACCTTTAAAATGTATCTCTAAAATGAATGTAACTTTAAAATATATATTTGGTCAGTTGAAAATTGATCTATTTTGTTTAAAGTTTGAATTCCTTTGTTAAAAATTAATTTTTATTATTGTTAATAATATAACGTTTAAATTCATTTAAAATATATCTTTTTTATTTGAAAGATTGAATTCTCTTATTTAAATTTTTTAATATAACCATTATATTTCTGGTTAATTATCTAATTACGTACGCTTTGGCTGAAAATCAGTCATTTCTGCTGTAAAACAGTCGTCTTTACAGATGAATCAGTAAATATTGCTAAATGAATGAAACAGTCATTTGAAATGACTGATTTTCGGTGAGTGGGAGTGACTAATTTATCTCCTATAAAAGAATTTTTGAATTATTTCTGAATAAACTTCTTCTTTTAATTTCAACATTTTAATACATTATTAAAATTAGGCAAAATTGACTGGTGAGCACTTTGAAAGTTACTATTTAGATAAATAAAAATGACTGATTTAAGTTTTAAAAGTTTCTGATTAAATAATTCAAAAGATGAGTGATTAAATTAATGAGGCATGGTTTGACTAAAAAATCAGTAATTTCTGCTGACAAAATAGTCGTTTTTACAGATGAATCATCCAATGTTACTGACTAAGTGAAAGAGTCATTTGAAGTGACTGTTTTTCAGTCAATGGGAGAAACTTTTTTATAAAATGTTATCATTTGAATAAATGATAAAAATTAACCATAATTGGCTGGGTAACACATTTAAAGTTACTGATTAGATCAATCAAAATGAATTACTTAATTCGTGACATTTTCTGTTTGTATAATTAAAAATGACTGATTTAATTTGTGAATTTTTTATTACGTTCTTTAGAATGACTGATTTAATCAATGACAGTTAACGTTTAGATCAATCTCAATTACTGATTCGGTCAGTCGGGGTACTGATTAAATCAGTTTGTTTAATTGGAACGAAATAAATCGTTTATCTTGAAGAATTTATCTTTTTTGGTTGGAAATTAGTTTACTTGGTTGAAAATTGTTCCTTTTTAATTGAAATTTTTTTTTCAAAATACACCTTTGATAGAAAATGAATTATTTTGGTTAAACATTTTATTCTTTGTATGCAAATTTAATTATTTTTTTGAAAATTTGTTTTTTATGTTGAAGAATAATTTTGTTAATTAAAATTCGTACTGTTCAATTTTTGATTAAAAGGTTAACTATTTTGTTGGAAATTAATATTTCTTTAGTTAAAAATTCAACTATTTGCAGTTGAGGGAATTCTTATATTTTGTTAAAAATTCTTCTTTTTTTGTTTAGTTCCACTGTTTTTAATAATTTAAAATATAAATATTTTTGGTTAAAATATCAGCTACTTGGTTGAAAATTCAACTATTTTGTTAAAAATTATTTTTTTTTAAGATTCGACTTTTTGGTTGGCAATTCTTGTATTTTGTTAAAAATTATTTTTTGTATGGTTAATAACATTCTTGATTGAAAAGTCATCTTTTGTGGTTAAGAATTAAAATACTTGATTGAAAGTTTAACTACATTGTAAACATGGTTGAAAATTAATGTTTTTGCTTGAAAATTCATCTACTTCATTTTCGGTTGAAAATTGACCTTTCTTAGTGGCAAATTCAACAGATTTTATCATTTAAAATGACTGATTAAAACATCAATTTTCAATCAAAAATATAAGAATTAAATTTTGAGTGAAAAAAATTAGTTTTTAACCAAAAATGAAAATATTTTCAACAAAATTGTTAAATTTTTAAGCAAAGCAATTAATTTTATACTGAAAGGATAAATTAAAAAAACTACATCAATTTGAAACCAAGTAATAGAATTTAAAATTTTAAAAAATGTTCAACCAAGAACCGAATAGTTAAATTTTCAGTCAACAAAATATTTTAACTCTAAACCATGTTATTAAATATTTGACAAAAACAAATTTTTTAATATATTTACTGATAAAATTGACCGAAAAAATAATAGAGATACAGATTATTTCACCTGAAAAATAGGTTTAACAAAACAAATTTAATTTTATATAAAAAAATGTCAAATTTGACAAAAACCGATCAATTTATAATTTAAAATACCAATTTTAACCAAAAGTGGAATATTTACATTTTTAGAGTAGAAAATTAATTTCCTAACAAAAAATCGAATTTTTAGAAGAATCTTCAAATTTTCAATTAAAATGATGAATCTTCAAAAAAAAAAATAATAATTTTCAAGAAAAGAGTAGTTTTTAATAAGCAATCAAATTTGTTTTAGCATTTGTAATCAACTATTTTCCTAAACTAATTTTTCAGGAATCTTAAATTATTTACAATTACCATGGGCGGATTAAAACCTTTCGGGGCCCGGAGCTAAAATAACGTTGGGGCCCCTTTAAGGCGGCTGGACTTAACATTTTACTTTCATTTAAAATTAGTTCATGATAAAAAAATTCAAAAATTTAATTGAAAAAATTTTACTAAAATTTTTTTTAGGACTTTATTATTTTTGTTTATAAGCGGGTTATTTTACTGTATATTATATGTTTTTCTTGGGGAGAAGGGGGCCCCCACTAGCGTGGGGCCCGGTGCTTCAGGACCACCAAGCCCTCCCCATGATCCGGCACTGACAATTACTCAAAAATGTTATAATGTTTGAATAAAGACTGCTGAAAGATATTGAAATTTAAAAAAATGTTGGATTTTACTATTGTTGAAATTTGGGGTTGAGGCATGCCAACCCCCGAAAAGTCCCATTGCGACAAGTTAAAATTGTTATGAATTCTATCGAATTCTTCTCATTTTGAAATAATTTGAATTTTCCTAAATCCACTAAAGTCTTCTTAATTAAATGGATCTGGCAAAAAATTTTGTAGTTTGCTTCGATCAAATTTTTTTGAATTCCACTAAAATCTTCTAAATTAATTCCAATTTTACTGAAATCAGTGAAACATTTTCGAGTTTTAGGATTTTTTTTAATTCACTATTTTTGTTGTTTAATTCACATTGAAATTTTATTAATTTTATCTATCGAATAAATCAAACAGGATATAAATATTTTCCTCTGAAAAGGAAATAAATAATTTCACACAAAAGAGAAATAAAAAAAAAACACAAATTTATGATGTTACTATAAAATATTTCACCTTATTCTCTTTATATTATTATTCCAAAAAAGTCTCAACAAACAAAAGAAGAAAAACTAAGTATTCACCCCAGATTATTTAGATTTGGCTAAAACCAATAAACTGCCGATTCTTCAGTGATTTATGAATGACCACCCTAATTTTGCTCTTTTCTCAACCTTCCCATAATTCAAAAATCCTTATCCAAAAATTACACTAATTTCCTCAAATCGTCAGTAAAAATAGCGAAAAACATTTGCTCATAAAAAACGTACTTTTCCTTTTGATTCCAACGTAAGACAAATGAATTGAATTGATATGAAATGAAATAATTAGCAGAAGAATAAAGTTCTGATTACAACATAAATAAAAATTTCCAGTTACGAGAAGAACCTCCGTAACGATGATCGCATTCGAACAAAAGCCCGAAGTAGAATCGAACGACGTTGTTAGTCAGAGGGTTAAATAAGAGAATTCAGGAAAACATCTCGTACGTTACGCGAATTTCCACCCCACGGAAACCGGCCAATAAAACACCCCCCGGACACGATGTCCTCGGCTTGCCCCGAGTTCCTGACCCCTAACTACATTGTTCAAGTTTTTTCGTTTTTTTTACCCTCCTCCCCCACCCTCTTTCACTTTTTCTCTTTTTCTCTTTTTCGTCCTCCCTCAATGCCCCCTTTTCACTCTTTCTCTCTCTCTCTCTCCTCTCTCTTTTTTACGAAAGTGCACACTGCACACACCCCCTCAATTACACTCGGAAATATTAGGGGACGTCCCGCCGGTCGACAACTATCAATTTATTTTGTGCTGTTGATCGAAACTCCGCGATTTACTGACCCCTTCGAATTTTTTTTTCGATTGATAGGATTCCACATTTCGCCGTATAAAACCCACTGGACCAGTCAATCGGGCCTCATTGGTCCACCCGATTAGCTGCCTGAGATATATGCGTTGTTATTGTTATAGGCTCATTTAATATTTAATACCACTGGAAAATAAATGTAATTTATAAATTGTAATTAATACTATTCAAACTATTTTGGCATTTTCATCGGAGAAGGTATTAGATTTGTGTAAAATTTAACCCCCCCCCCCCCCCCCCCCCCCCTCCCACCGATTTGGTGAAATATTCACGTTTTGAGACCCCTTGAACCCAAAAAACAGGTTTTTATGAATGTGTATGTCTGTCTGTTTTTCTGTTTGTCAGTCTGTTTGTCTGTCTGTCTGTCGGTTTGTCTGTCTGTTTGTCTGCCTGTTTGTCTGTCTGCCTCTTTGTCTGTCTGCTTGTCCTTCTGTTTGTGTGTTTGTCAGTCTGTTTGTTTATTTGTCTGTTTGTCTGCCTATTTGTCTGTTTTTCTATTCGTTTTCTATCTGTTTTTCTGTTTGTATGTCGGTTTTTCTGTCTGTTTGTCTGTCTGTTTGCATGTCTATTTTTATGTCTGCGTGTGTGTCTCTTTGTCTGTCTGCTTGTCCTTCTGTTTGTGTGTTTGTCAGTCTATTTGTTTATTTGTCTTTCCACTTGTCTGTCTGTTTGTCTATCTGTTTATCTATTAAGGTCTGTATATTTTTAGTTTGTCAGCACGATAACTTTCGAAAGAATTGACACATTGGATTGGCCTTTAGTACACTCTCTTCAGTGTCCTAAAGTAAAGGCCAAGTCCGTTAGCTAGCCACTTTGGATCAAAATTTAAAAAATAAGCGCATTTTGAAAAGTTTCTGAAACAACTTTTTTCCGAATTTAAAAATTCTATGTACGGATATAAACAGTATTATAGAAGACGAACAATTTGTCCTAATGAATTTTTTCGTTAAAAAAAATACCGGAGTTATAGCATTTAAAAAATTAAAAAAAAAAACAAATAAAAATTAACATTTATGCAAGACAACGCGCGATATGATGAAAACTCAGAGAAAGAAAAATGTTGCCAATAGTTAAATATTGCTATATTAAAAAACGGTCCTTTTTCTTAATTAAATTTTTTCAATTGAAATGGTTTTAAACTTGAATATTTTAAATAGATTTTACTTTTAAAAGCTTCTAAAATTCCAAGTCAAAAAATAGTCACTCTCATTTCTCTGTTTTTCGCAGGCTCAAAAAATTTCCGGTTACTTCCCGGGTTTCCCGGTTTCCTGCTCCAACCGCCACACTGAATAGGAATTTTTGTTAATTTTAAAGTAAAATAGAAAATATTCAAAGATTTCAAAATACTTTTTCTTTCTCTTTTCTCGGTTGCGAGTTTGGATGCCAACTCACAAATTTCGTTCCCTCAGCTCAAACATTCGACTTATGATACAGTCACAAAATTTTGAAAGAAAAAACTGTGAAATATTTAAAGCGTTATTCTTCAATAAATGTTATTTGTTAAATAATATATTAGTGAAATAAGATAAAAATATTTTCTTACCATAAATAAATGAGGTTAACATATGAAATTTTTCGCTGACCCTCACCCATTCATTACTTTATCATGACTTTTTTTATAAGAAAAATGCAATTACTATAAACCTGTTTTAATTCCTTCCAGGTGTAAAATGGTAAATGTGTGTGTGTGTGTGTGTGTGTGTGAAATTTAAGATGAGAATAATAAGCCCTCAGGCACCACAATTTTAGAAAAAAATCAAATTTCGAAGCTGAGGGGGGCGGGGTGGCTTGTGTGTTGGCCTTCTACAAAAATTAAAAAAATTTTAATCAATAAAATTTAACGATTTTAAATTCAAAATATTTATTTTTGGTTCAAAAATTATAAAGAATTTGTTATGTTTACAGCTTTTACAATAATAAAAAAGTACGAAATTTAAAAATAATTTTTTTACTCATTAACAGTTTTTTTGAAAGTGTGCAAAAACATGTTTTTTGGATTGAGTCATTTGCACACATTTTTGAAAAAGTTGAACATGTTGAACCTTAAAATTCAGCTGGACCCATCAAAAGAACATTTTATCATTTTCCTTTTTCGGAAGAAAACTTTAGTCGTGTTTTAGATTTTTTGTGATTTAATTTTTTTTGCGATTTGGGAACATTATAAGCACCATGAAAAATTATCTATCCGAATAACATGCTTTTTACATTTTCATAAAATTGTGATTAAAACAGAATTTTTAATCTGAAAAGTGTAAAATTGTAAATTTAAAAATGAGAACAGAAGATATTAACCGTTTTCAATTTTTTTTTCACTTGTTTTGGATTCCAACCCAAAAATTGTTATCCTTTAACTCAAGCGATTTGATTACTTTTAGCATTTTTGCTACGCTCTACTGAACATATAAAATTATGGTATTCAACTATTTTTTTTTTATTATTTGACTTTTTTATACCATTGTGAATGGATTTCCAACGCCCTGAGTATATCTAATTTTCACAAATAAATTCGTCAAAAACTTTGAAAATTATCTTTTAGTATACAAAAAAAATTACGCGAAACATTAAATATAAGTTTAATCCTCATAATTATTATATTTTTCTTCGTAAAAGAAAGGGAAAACAAAATGGGCTTTATATGGTCATAATTATTTCTCAACAAGCACCTTAACTTTAACCACATTTTGTGGCGAAGAAAATTAGTTTCTTTACATATTTGATCAAATTATTAAATTTTAAACTTTTTCAAACAAATTACAGGAGAAAAATTAGTCATTTTTTAAATATCGCAATTTTTAACTACTTACTGACAAAATTCCTGTAACATTTTCAAATGTAGGCCGAGAATTAGGGCAATAGGTATTTCCCAAGATGCGTCATGAATGTTTCACGAAATGCAGTAATCGATATTTCCAGGGATGTTTTGACAATATTTTGCGTAATAATTCAGTAAATATTTAGAATAAATCTCCTTTTATTAGTGCAAATACTTATACAACTACACATATACGTATTATTCCACATATATTTTATTTCGTAGAAATTCTTGAGGTAAGTTGTTGGCTTTAGGGTCAGTCGAATTGAAACTAATTAATTTTTTTCAAACGTTTGGGCACACAATGGCGTCCCTCATCAGTGAGTTTTATCATATCTATGCAAATTGCATAATATCTTGTAGGTACGAAGATTTACAATAATTGTATATTAATACTGAATAATCTTTAATCAATATCTCAGTTGTGGAATTAATTTAAATTTTATTTTATTTTATTAATAACTATAGATAAATCTTGCAGTATTCTCAAAGAATTTTTTTCAACAAAGTTCAATTTATGAGAAAACAATACCAATATAGTAGAAAGAGTTTTGTCATCAATTTTTACTTTTATTTTAAAAACATGGCAATCAAAAGAAATCTTTACAAATTATTAAATTGAATTTTTATTTATTTATTTTTTAATTTTATTTAATTTGTATTTTTTTTGTTATTTTTCAAACAATCTGTTTGTACGAAAAAATAACTTTCAACCAAATTTTTTGTAGCAGAGAAAAACCTTTTTTTATTTTATTTTAATTTATGTATGGAAAATTATATATTTTAAATAAAAAATTTTGTATATATATCCAAATAGTATTATTATCGATTATTATGGATAATTTATTTTATTATAAGTCATTAAATAATTATTTTTCATTACTTAATATTTTTTTGCGAAATTTAAGACTGCCCGAAATCAAAGTTTAATTTTGCCAATTTTTCATATAACACTATGCTTTTGGTTAATACATTATAAAGTTCTAGAGAAATGTTTCTTCAAATTTTTTTCCTATCTCGCGTTATGTGCAAAATTTGTACGAAAATTCATAAAAAATCCTCGAAGAGTTTTTTTTTAAACAATACAATTTTTTCTTGCCATGAAAAACCGAAAAGGACGGTTAAATTATGCTCTTCTTTATTTTTTAGGCGTCCAAAAATTTTATTGTTGAGAAAAAAATCAATCCTAAAAGAGATAAAAAAAATGTCAAGAGACATTTTCTAGAACTTTCTATACAACCAATTTTATTTCTTTGACGTTTTTATGTCTGAGGCGCACAGATTTAATCTATAAAAAAATAAAGAGAAAAAAACGATGAAATTTTGAATAAATTAACATTTAATATTTTTAGAAAAAAAACACCATTTTGTCTTTTTTTAACTTTTTAAAACATTTCAACAAATTTCGAAAGTGGACAAGAATATATATTAGAAACATGGAGAAAAACATAATTATGCGCTTTAATTTTTTTACATCAAATACTCATAACATGCCAAAAAAATTATTCGTCATAATCATTTTGAAATTTTACGGCACCGATTTTTAATATTTATAATTAATTCTGTAATTATGACTGAGCAGTTTCAGATGATTTACAGAACTATTCTTTTTATTAGTTGAAAATTTAACTATTTTATTATTGGTTGCAAATTGACCGTTTTTTTTGTTTAAAACTCAACAATTTGATTGAAAATTTATTTTAATTATTTTGAAATCATATTTTTGATTTGAAAATGAAACAGCTCAATTGAAATTTGAACTTCTATGTTCCAAATTCATTTTGTTGATTTAAGAAACATCTCTTTGGTTAAAAATTAAACTAGTTGGTTGAACATGTAACTATCCCATTTTTGGTTCAAACATTATTTATTTTGTGCAAAATTTGTCTTTTTTAGTAGAAAATTGAACTATTTTGTTGAAAAGTCTTTTTTTTTTTGGTTTCAAATTAAACTTTTTAAGAGAAAATTGAAACTGTGTACTTGTATAAGTATTTGCACTAATAAAAGGAGATTTATTCTAAATATTTACTGAATTATTACGCAAAATATTGTCAAAACATCCCTGGAAATATCGATTACTGCATTTCGTGTTTGGTTAAAAATCGATTGATTTTAGTTGAAATTTCACAATATGTTTGAAAATTTCGGTAATTTGTTGTAAATTCGTCTTTTAGGTAGAAAAATAATTTTTTTCAACTTATTGGTTTAAAATTACCTTTTTTATCCGTATTCTTTGGTTGAAAATTCGTTTTTTTCCTCTAAAATTCAACTGTTTTATTGAAATTTTGTGTGTGTTTGGGTTAAAAATTCTAGTATTTTTGTAAGAAATTGAACTATTTAGTTCATAAGGAGTTTTTTGTAGAAGATGGATATTTTCGGTTAAAAAATTGAAATATATTCTAGAGAATTAGCCTTTTTAATTGAAAAACTATTTTGTTCAAAATTTAATTATTTTCTTGAAAATGTTACTGTATTGTAGGACATTTTTCTCTTTGTACAGAAAAATTTAACTACTTTGATAAAAATGTATTTACTGCGTAGAAAATTCAACTGACTTCAAAAAAATTCGTCCTTTTAGCTTAAAAATTCTGCTCTTGGGTTGAAAATGCGACTGTATTTTTTAAAATTTTAATCTTTTTGTTAAAAAATTCGAATGTTTGGTTAAAAATTCATCTTTTTAGTTTTTAAGTTTATCTGTATGATTAATAATTTAACTATTTGAAAAAAATAATTATTGCGTTGGAAATTCAAATGTCATCTGAAAAATTTTTCTTCTTAGTTCTAAAATTCAACTATCAGATTTAAAATACAATTGTATTTGGTTAAAGTTTAATCTTTTTTGTTGCAAAATTCTAAAATTTGGTTGAAAATTTATCTTTGTAGGTTGAAAAATTAACTATGAGGTTGAGAATTCAACTATTTTCTTGAGAATTTAATTATTGTATTGAAAATTCAATTACCTTCTTAAAAAATCGTCGAAATCGTCTAAATTCAACAATTATGTTGAAAGTTGATTTATTTTCTTGGTAATTCAAATATTTAGTAAAAAGCCACCTTTTTTGTTCGAAAATTCACCTAAATTATTGAAAATTCATCTTTGTAGATTAAAAATTAATCTATTTTTCTATCAATTTATTTTTTATTTTAAGCATTCTAACATAATATTACATTAATTGAAACTTGACAACGCTGTTCTCAAGAAATTCATACTTGCTTGCGTCTTATTTACCAGTCTTTAAATAGAAGTGATATGAAGAACTTCTGATTTGTAATTCGAAACAGCTAAGATAAAAAATTTAAATTAAAATAGAAACAATAGTGAAAATGAAAGATTTCATTTGTAAGTTAGTTCTGCTTTTAAGTTCTAAATAGCACATTTTCAATAGTAAAGGTAATTTAAAAAATGGGCTTTTTGACGCTCATTGGTCTATTCGTAATTTTTTATTATTTGTTTTATATTATATTTCCCTGGTTTAGTGATTGTGATGCCCTCACAAAATTTAAGGAAAAATTTGGTAAACCAGTAGGTACGTAAAATTCAACCAGTCAATTAATTCATCAGTTCTAATCAATTATAGTGTTTAACAAAACGTTATAAAATTTTAAGGGACATTAAAAAATCACACATTCTAGTTTAGATTCCAACTTGATGAATTTTATAGAGAAAAAACAATTTTCAAAATTATAATTTTGTTTATTTTCTATCAAAAGAAATTAATTTTAAACCAAAAAAGATTAATGTTTCATCACCAAATTTCAATTTTCTACCAAATAACGCATATTCAGCCAGTTCAATTAAAAAAAATTATTAGAAAATTAGTTAAATCTACAACCAAATAGTAAAATTTTCAACTAAAAAGATTATTTTTTACCAGAAATGCATTCGACATATATTCAGTTAAAAAAAATTAATTTACAACAACAACAAATATTCAATCAAAATGTTAATTTTTCAACCAAAGAGGTAAATATTTGAAAAATTAAAATTTTAAAACTGTAATTTAACCAAAAAAGACGATTTTTTAAAGAAAAAGATGAATTATAAACAAATAAGATAATTTTCTAACCAAAAAGATCAATTTGAACAAAATGCATAATTTTTCTACCAAATGAATGATTTTTCAAATCATAAAGTATAAATTTACAAACAAAAATAGAATGGTTAAATATGCAGGGAAAAAATTAATTTTTCAGAAGAAGAATAAATATTCAATCAAAATGGTAATTTTTCAACCAAAGAGGCAAATATTTGAAAAATTAAAATTTTTAGTTAAAAAAAATTTAATTTGTCAATTTTGATAATGAAAGTTTTAATATAGTAGTTTCAAAATTAATGTCCTACTAAAAAAGGCTTCACAATATAAGATACAATGAGTTTTAAAAAAAATTATTGAATCTTGAATCTAAAAACGAATTACTTTCAAAATGGTTTAACTATAACCCGAAAATATGATTTTTTAACAAAACAGATATTTTTTACCAAATTGTACCAAAAAAGGCAAATTTTCAACAAAATACAGTAATTTTCAAAAAAAAATTTTATATTTTGAAATTAAAAAACAAATTATCTATAAAAAAGTTTAATTTCAACCCAGAAATGTGTTTTTAACAAAAAGGTAATTTTTTGAAATATTGCAAGCTTTATGAAAACAATTTTTTAACTTTTAACCAAATAATTAAATTTTTAACAAACAAACAAATGTTGATTTTTTCAATATACATAACAGTTCAATTATCAATACGAAAATATTAATTTTAAACTAAAATGATAAATCTTCAGCAACATAAATTTATGTTGTAAAATCTACTTAACTTTATACAAATTAGTTCATTTTTCAGCCAAAATAGAGTTTAATTTAAAATAAAAAACAGTTCGTTTTAACTAAAAAAGACAAATTTGAAAGAAAATTGTTTAATCCTCAATCAAAACAGAGTAATTTGCAACCAAATAGTTGAATTTTCAACCAAAAATTTAATTTTTACATTTTTAGATTATAAAATTAATTCTAAACAAAAATAAGGAAATTTCATTAAAATAGTTAATTTTTCAACCAGATAGATGAATTCTTACCTAAAATTATGAATCTTTCAAAAAAATTAAATTTTGAACAAAGAAGTTCAGCATGCAAACCAAAAGATGATCTTTTAACCAAGAAGATTAATAATTATTAATAATAATAACTGTCGAATTTTGAAGCAAAAGAAAAATATGTCAGAAAAATTTAATTTAAACTTAATTATTTACAAAGCGGTCAAATTTCCAACCCGAAAACATAATTTTTTATTTTAAAAATTAAGTTTTCTACCAAGTGTTTACGTTTTCATGAAAATAGTTTAATTTTTAATCGAATAGTTGCATATTCAACCAAATAATTGATTTTTCAAAAAATGTTGAATCTTTGACGAAAAAATTAATAAAAATGAGTTTTTTTACAAATATTTTAACTTCATGCTAAGTAGTGTAACATATTTGTCAACAAAAAATTAATTTAAAAATAAAAAATTGTTGAATTCAACGAAAATAGTTGCATTTTGCACTAAAACAGGTCAATTTTCAACCAGAAATTCATTGCTAAATGATCAGTTTCAAAAACTAATTCTGAACAACAACAAAAAACCAATTTTGAACCATATGAATTCAAATAAAAAAAAAAATTTTTAACAAAATAGTACAATTTTCAACCTACAAAGATGAATTTTCAGTTAAGACCATGATCTTTCAACAAAATAGTTTACTTCAGAACCACTTGGTACCAAATTTTCGGTATTAGTTTTTTTTTTAAAGTCTTACGATGCAAAAATTATGAAACATATTTATATTTATTAATTTATTACATTGAGAATTCATTAATAGGGGAAAAAATAAAAAAACCTTGACGAGATTTTATATTTTTTAAAATAATAATAATTTCTCCCAGTTTTCATTCTTTCTCTTTAAATTCATTATAAAAGTTTTTGTAGTTTTTTCAATTCAATAAAATTAAAAATGTACATATCTTTTATAATCACTTGGGCAAATTTAATTTCACAGACTGATTGCACTGATCAATTCTTACTTATCGAAATTTCTTGCATCGTAAGGTGTTTTTTTTATGAGAATGTATTTTCTAAGTTTTATGAAATTTAAATTAGATTAAAATCCAAATTAAAAATCCTATTTAACGTCCAATAATGAAATAGATGCAAACTCCTGTTAAAAAAAACAATAATCCAACGACCAAATTTGGACCACAACGAACAAACAAAAACAAAAAACAAAAACCTCCTATTGTAATCTGAATTTTTTTTTTTTAATTATAATTTTAGGACAAAAACAAAAAAGAGGAAAGAAAAATAAGAAGGCAGCCAACCACATCCCCTGCCTTCCTTTTTCTTTCTTTCGTCTTTTTTATTTTTATTATCATCAAATTACAATAAAATAACATAAAAAAAATTTATTTATTTTATTTTATTTATTTTAACATTTAGTTTAATTTAATTACATTTTTCTTGCCCTGATAAGGGTATTGTACGAGTACCAAAACGTTGGCAATGCAATTTCATTTATTATTATTATTTTTTTAATGTTATTTTATTGTAATTTGATGATAATAAAAATAAAAAAGACGAAAGAAAGAAAACAAGAAGGAAGGGGATATGGTTAACTGCCTTCTTATTTTTCTTTCCTCTTTTTCGTTTTTGTACAAAAATTATAATTTTTATTTTTTTATTTTTTCAGATTACAATAGGAGTTTTTTTTTTGCTTGTTTGTTGTGGTCCAAATTTGGTCGTTGTATTCTTGTTTTTTTTTTTTTTAATAGGAGTTTGCATCAGTATATTTTCTGACGAAATAAAATAATTGAATAAGTAAGAGATAATAATAAATAAAATTAAATACGTATAGAAAATGTTCTTATGAAATTTTTGTTCCAGATTCATTGAGAAATCAAGTCGTGTGGATAGTGGGTGCATCAAGTGGAATTGGTGAAAATCTCGCTTATTCATTAGCAGATGCAGGCTGCAAATTAATATTATCAGCGAGACGTACTGATTTACTAGAAAAAGTAAAAACTAATTGTTTAAGAGGTATTTTGCAAATTAATTTAATTTCCAGAAAAATATTTTTTTATAAAGTTCGTTATATTCATACAGTAAATAATAATAGAAATAATAATAATATTGACAATATTACAAATATTTTCAGGAAATGTAAAATTGACTGAAAAAGACATATTAGTGCTTCCTTTTAATATCTGCGATGCGGAAGTACATCAGAAAATGTTGAACACCGCACTTTCAGAATTTGGCCAAGTATTAAAATTCGTTTTATCAAAAAAGAAATCATATCTCTCATTTCTTGATTTATATAAAAATCATATTTTATTTCCTGATTAGGAATTGTATTATTTAAACATTTACGTCAGAGATATTATTTCAGCTCGACATTCTTGTAAATAATGCTGGGCGAACCCAAAGAGCAATATGGGAAAAAATAGACCTGAAAGTTGATAAGGAACTTTTTCATTTGAATGTATTCTCTATAATTTCCTTATCTCGGGTGGTCCTAAAATACTTTTTAGAAAAAGGAAAGGGTCACTTTGCCGTAACTTCAAGTACTGCTGGGTTCACTGGTGTACCTTTTTCTGCATCATATACTGGATCAAAACACGCTCTTCACGTCAGTAGAAATCTGGATAGAACCATTTTATTAAATTTTAATTTGTTTAATTATAATCTTTATTGTAATTGCTTTTATTAATTTTTCAATTAAATAATAGTTTAATGTAATTTGATTTAATTTATCATATTGTATTCTATTCTATTCCATTCCATTCTATTTCATTATATTCTGTTCCATTCTATTCCATTCCATTCTATTGTATTTCATTCTATTTAATTCAATTTGAAACTAGTTTGTTGTATTCTGCTTTATCGTTTTTCATTTTGCGCTATTCTATTCTATTTAATTTAATTCCAATTTATTCCATTTCATTCCATTCCATTATATTCCATCCAATTCTACTGTTTGTATTCTATTTTATTCTATTGTATTCTATTCTAAATTATACTATTGCATTCCATTCTATCGTATTCTATTCTTTTCGAATTCTATTATATTCCGTTCCAATCCATTCTATTTTATTATATTTCATTTTAATGTATTCCATTCTCTTTTGGTTTATTCTGTTTTACCCTATTTATTTATAATTTTGGAATATTATATGTTCTGTTTTATTTAGTTATATTCTCTTCTATTCTGTTTTATTCTGTTTCATTGTATTGTATTCTATTGTATTCTATTACATTATACACCATTTAATTCTCTTCCATATCATTCCATTCCATTGTATTCCATTAAATTCTATTAAATTATATTCCATTCCATTCTGTCCTATTCTATTTCATTCTATTTCTATTCTATTCTGTTTATTCTGTTCTCTTCTATTCTGTTATATTCTACTCTTTTTCATTCTTTTAAATTACAATTTAGTCTTTTCTATTGCGTTCTAATCTGTTTTATTCTAATTTTTTCTAGTTCATTATATTTCATTCTATTTTTCTAATCTATTCTGTTGTATTAAATTTTATTCTGTTTACTTTTATTTTATGATGTTTTTCTTTCTGTGCTATCCAATTCTATTAAAATCAATTTTATTTCACTCCAATCTATTTAATTTTTTCAACTGCATTCTTTTCCAGTATATTCCAATTCTATTCTCTTCTATTTTATTTTTTTAAATTCCATTCTATTCTAGTATATTCGAACGTATTCTATTCTATTGCATTCTATTGCATTCTATTCAATTCTATTGTAATTTATTCTGTTCCATTCCACTCTAGTCTATTTCATTCTGTTCTATTATGTTCTATTGTGTTTATTCTGTTTTATTAGGTTCTATTCTATTTTATTCAATTTCATTCTGATTTATTGTATTTTATTATATTTTTTATTCTATTCTATTCTGTTTTATTATATTTTACTCCATTCATTGAAATTCAATTCCATCCCATTCCATTTAATTCCATTCTATTCTTATAAATTTGATCCCATTCTATTTCATTATATTCAATTCCATTTTATTCTTTTCTAGTCTGTTCTAATATGCTTTATTCTAATTAATTTTATTTTTCTAAATTTAATTATATTTCATTCTTTTTTTTTATATTCCATTCTATTTTATTCCATTCAATTTCATTCTTTTTAATTCTATTTCATTCTTTTCTATTCCGTTCTAGTCTCTTTTATTCTATTTTTTCTAGTGCATTATATTTCATTCTAATTTTCTATTCTGTTCTGCCCTGTATTATTCTACTCTATTCCATTATATTTAATTCTATTACATTATCGACCATTCCAATCTCTTCTATTCCATCCTATTTCATTCTATTCTATCAGGTTATAATCTATTTTGATCAATTTTATTCTGTTCTATTCCGATTTATTTAATTTTTTCTTCTTTATCGTATTTCATTATATTTCATTCTATTAAATTAAGTTCTATTCTATTCTCTTCTGTTCTATTCTATTTTATTATATTTTATTATTTTTCATTCTATTTTATTCTGTTCTATTCTATTACATTTTATTCTCATTATTTGGGAATTTCCCCCATCCACAATTTAAAATATCGACAATTTTCTAATTTCGCAAATTTTTTATAATGGACATTTTGAAACGACTGGAAAGTGCTAAAAAATAAAATTTCCGACATTTTAAAATTCTTGCAAAAGGAAATTTTCAATATAGAAAATTCCCGAAATTGTAAAATTGCCAAAATTCAAATTGTAAAACTCTTGAACAATAAAACTCCTGTAGCTTAAAATATTATCGAATTTAAAAATAGCCGTATAATGAAATGTCCGAAAGAATATTGCCGAATTATAAAATATGCGAATTTGAAAAATTAAAATTGGTTTTAAAAAAATATTAATAATGTATGAAGAATAAAATAATAATATATTTAAATACTAAATTAGAAAAAAATTAACATTAGTAATATTTCCTTTCGTCAAAATATTTCATTATGGTATTTTTAATGAATAAATAATATTGATTGAAAAACCATTTTCTAGGTGTTTAAATTTGAGAATTTTCTTTTATAGATAAATTTCAGTGTCAGATATTTTATAATTTGACAATTTTCTGTCAACAATATTATTATTCAGAGATTTTGAAATTGGGGAATTTCCTATTCAAAATATTTTCTTTTTCTGGAATTTTTAGTATCGAAATTTTTTTTGGGTAATTTTTCAGCCGTTTCGTATTTTAATTATTTTTTCTTTCATTTAATTATTTTATTCTATTTTTGAATTTATTTTTTATTTAACTTGAAGTGAATTTTATTTTAAACAATTTTTTAAATTAAAATGCTCCTTGAATGATGCGTAAAAATGCAGGGAAATAATAAGATTGAATATTATAATAACAGGGATACTTTGAATCCATGAGAACTGAAAAAGCAACCAACAATATTGCGATAACTATGATTTGTCCAGGCCCAATACAGACAGACTTCTTGTATGAAAGTTTTACGGAAAATCCAGGCGAGGTAAATGAAAATATTTAGTAATAGTATATTGTGCACCAGGGCAGCGGAATAGTGTTTAGTAGTTTGTTATAAAGCATAATAATTTGTTATATGAGATACTATGACGTAGAATAGAAAGTCCTTGAGAAACAATCTGTTGCCATATACTATAAACGTTGGTTCGGAATAATGGTAGATTGTACACTAAGGCCTCGGCCTCGCCTCGACTAATGCCTCGGCTTCGCCTCGTTCTTTCAAACTCATGCTCTGCCGTAAAAAACACTTCTCTGCTTCGGTACACAATATATTTTATGTAATAAAAGTATGGTTTTCAAGTTTTCTAATGATATCCCGTATTTTTTGCGGCTGGTAAAGCACTGCACCAACAACAAAGACCTAATTTTCTGCTCCAAACCGCGCCGAAAAAACGAGGAAACCATACTTGTGTTGCTTAAAACATATTTTGACTTTATTTATAAATTGATTACTTTTTTAATTGCTCAAATTAATAATCAACCAATTATAGAAATTGGAACAAAAAACAGCAGTATCATCAACCAAAGTGAGTGCAAAACGTTGTGGACAATTGATTTCGATAGGATTGGCGAATCAATTAGAAGAAATTTGGATCGCTAATCCCATAGTTATACTGCTTTGCTATCTCAAATATTATCCTAATTTGAATAACATGTACGTACTATTTTTTGAGAAAGTAATATTTATTGTAAATTTTAATCAATTGACCTTTTATATTCTTCTTTCAGAATATGGAGACATCTCGGTCCAAGATTTTTTCAAAAAGTGAGAGATAGTAAAGATATTGTTAAAACGTGAAATTTCTGTATTTGTCTATTAGTTACCATGAATAAAAATAATAAAAATCTATCCAATTTTCATTATATTTTTATATGAAAGATAGATTTCGAAACTGAAATTTTGGATTTCAATTATTCTAATCAGAGGTCATACATAAATCGAACACATTTTTTGCCACAATATAGACCAATCAAGAAACGAACTATACTCTACTCTACGCTGTAAATGGTAGAAAATTTAAAAAAATTTATTGCTAAAAATAGAAGAAGCTTAAAAATCAATGTTTCAATTTTAAAAATCTCAAAATTCAACTGTTGAAAAATGATTAGAATTGAAGAAAATCACAGAAATTGAAAAATCAGCAGTTGAAAATGTACCTGTTGCAAATAAAAAAAAAATAAAAAATTGAATTTTCAATAGTTGATTTTTCAATTAACTTCTATTTTCTACAACTAAAATTTCAAAATTGTTCAAAAATGAACAAAAATTAAAGAATATTACAGGAAAATTACGAATCAAAAGCTGAAAATGTAACTGTTAAAAAATAAATAAAATTGAAATTTGAATTTCCAGCGGTTAATTTTCCAATGTTCTTCCATTATCAACAGTTTAATTTCTAACAATTAAAAATTCACGAAAAGTTAAGAAAATTGAAATTTTAAGTTTAAGAAACTGAAAATTGTAGAAAATTGGAAGCTAAAGAAAATTCAACTCCTGAAAATTGAAAATTCAAGTTTCAATTTTAATAAGTTAAAAAGTAAGCTGTTTAAAGGTAAGAAAATTTAGTTTGTATTTTCAACATTTGAATTTTTCATTTTCTTCCATTTTCAACAGTTGAAAATTTAAAAAAAAAGAAGAAAATTGAAATTGAAACAAGTTTCAATTTGGAACATTTGAAGATTCAACTGTTAAAAAATGACAAAAATTGAATAAAACTAAGCAATTGAAAATTTAATTTCAAATTTTAATCTACTTTCAACTGCTGAAAAGTCAAGAAAATTGAAGAAAATTTCGCTGCTGACAATTGAAGGAAACTGAAAATTCATCAATTGATCATTTATCTGTTCAAAATTGGAGAAAATTAAAAATTAAATGCTTAATTTTCTACAATTTTCAACACCTGAATTTTCGACAGTTGAATTTTAAAAAATTACAATTTGAATTTCTCATTGCTGAAAATGCCAGGAAATTAATAATCAAAGAAAATTCTACTGTCAAAAATTGAAGAAAATTAAAGATTCAAAATTCAGCGTTGAAAGTTGAAAATTTAATTATTAAAAAATAACGAAAATGGAAGCAAATTGTAGGAAATTCAAAACTTAACACTTGGAAATTTAATTTTCAGTTTTCGTAAATTTTATACTGTTGAAAATTCAAGAAAACTGAAGAAAATTCAATTGCTGAAAATTCAGAACAATTGAAACACAACAGTTGAAAATTGAATTGTTAAACATTAAATAAAATCAAAAATTGAGTTGCAAATGTTTTCAAGTTTTAAAAGCTAAATTTTCGACTCTTGAGTATTATAAACATGAAGAAAATTTAAGAAAATTCAACTGCTCAAAATGGTAGGAAATTGAAAATTCAACTTTTGAAAATTGTGCAAAAATGAAAAATCAGCTGTTGAAATTTCAATGTGGCATTTTGTTTCAATTTTTAACATTTGAAAAGTCAACCGTTGGAAACTCAACTATTGAAAATTAAATTCTTCTATTTTCGGCAATTTTTTAACGCACAAATTTTCAACTTTTGAAAATTCAAGAAAATTCAGAATAATTAAAAATTTTATTTTGAACTGCTGAAACGGTATGAAATTAAAAATGAAAGGAAATTCAACTGCTGAAAATCGATGAATGTTGAAAATTCAATTTTAGACAGTCTTAATGAAAATTGTTGAAAAATAAGGGAAATTAAAGAAAGTTGTCGAAAATTGAAGACTTAAAAGTTGTAGATTTAATTTTTAATGTTCGTCCATTTTTTACAGTTCAATGTTCAATTCTTGAAAAGTTAAGAAAATCGAAGAAAATTCAACTGATCAAAATTGTAGGAAATAGACCATTCAACAGCTATACATGTAACATAAAATCAACGAAAAGAGACAATTGTTTTCAATTTTCTTCAATTTTCAACAGCCCAAATTTCTACAGTCAAACAAAAAAAGAAAAGTAAAGACAATTGTAATTTAAACTGTTGAAACTTCAGTTTTAAATGCAACTGTTAAAAATTAAAGAAAATTGAGATTTTAATTTTCAACAGTTAATTTTTCGACAATTAAAAATTCAATAGAAGCAAATAAAATTGAAAATCGAGGAAAATTCAACTGTTAAAAATGGTGGGAAATTGAAAATTCCATTTTCTATTTTCTTCAATTTTAAACAAACTTCAATTTTCGACTGCTTAAACTATTACATAGCTGTATAGATTTTGAATTTACCCCCCCCCCCCGCTCATGTAACAGATTATAACATTTTCCCAAGTCCCCTTTCCCTAAAAGCTGCAAAAATTAAAAATTGAATTTTCAACCATTGATCACAGGCCCAACATAAATTATCTAATTCAAGAAGAATTAGGAAAATTAAACTTCGAATTTTCAACTGCTAAAAGTTGTTGAAAATTGAAGATTCAACGGTTGAAAATTTAATTTTTAATTTTCGTCATAATTTTTAACAGATCAATTTTTAAAAATAGAAAAAGGAAGAAAATTAAAGATAATTCTGAATTAAATTTTCGAAATTTCAATTTTGAATTTTCTTCATTTATTAACAGTTAAAAATGCAACTGTTAAAAATTTAATTTTTTATTTTCGTAAATATTTAACTGTTCAATTTCCAACTTTAAAAAAGTGAAAGGAACGAAAAATTCAAAATTAGAATTTCAAGGTTCTGAAAATAGTAGGAAACTCAAAATCTGAGAAAATTCCACTACTGAAAATGGAGGGAAATTGAAAATTCAACCGTTGAAAGTGTAACTGTTAAAAATTCAATAAAATTGAATTTTCAACCTTTGAATTTTCGACAATTAAAAATCCAAGAAAAATATAAGAAAATTAAACTGCTCAAAATGGTAGGAAATTTAAAATTTCATTTTCTATTTTCTTCGAGCTTAAACATAGTTCAATGTTCGTCTGTATAAAGTATTACGTAACAGTATCGATTTCCGATTCA
>NC_046658.1:168575717-168606111 GCF_010883055.1 Belonocnema kinseyi | reverse complement strand
TCGCCATTTATCAACTATGTATATAAGAAACAAACAAATCGTAATTTTTTTTTTTTTGTAAAATATAAAATATTGAATCAGTCACTTAGGTCCGATACTTGACAAAAGAAGCCGTAGACGACCGATGGCCTGTGTCCAGATCGAGATTAAAGCTGGTCATATAAATCATAGCAGCACCATCAGCCTGAATGTTATCTAGTACTTCCGGTTGGTCGCACAGACATTTCGCGCGCTTCCCGTGGAATATTCTATAGGGTCGATGTAGTTGTAGTCATACAAAAGTATTAAGTACTGTATATGGCCATACGCTCAGAAAGCATATGCTGGCCGCTGTCCACTCCATTTACTTTACTTTCCTACGTCATCGTCCTATCCGCGAAGGGACCATCCACCTAATCTCTTCGCGCATTTCGATATTGAAATCATACCTACACTTTATGCCTTTTTGCCCTTTATGATGTATCGGAAAAATATTCAATACTTTTATCACAAAAAAATTCTTTCCTCCCTTAGACTTAGACGTCAAGCAACAATCAAAAGCATTATTCAAAGTTAGCGCGGCGCTCCTACAAAAATAGGTTTTACAGCCAATTAAGACCTTAAGAGTTCAAGAAGGTTGAAAGTTATAATCTCTCCCTCCCATACATCCCCTCTCCTACTGCCCCTAATTCCCCTCTTCCCACTTCACCAACCAACCCCCTTTTCCATATTCTTCCTCCTCTACTTCCCCCTCTCCTAGATTCCCCAGCTTTTCCTTTTACCTTTTACTTTCCTTTTTCCATTTTGAATTTTCAAACTGAGATTTGCTACATCCCAATATCTAAATTCTTCTAATTACACCTTTAAAAATGTCTGTTGGAAACTTCCACTACGTTTATTGGAAGTTTATTTCCGAAACGTAAGGTAACGCTACAATAAATAATCTTCTGGTTTCCAAATTATTATATTGGTATATAACCTTACATATATTGGAATTTTGTAATACAAGTCCACTATCATTCTGTATCATATTTGCAGCTGGATATCTCGGCACCTGTTAAAGCGAAAAATTTAAAAAGTGTAAATAATTTATCAGAACACTTGTTCCTGGCAAAAAAAAAGAAATTCTCAGACAGATTCAAAGCTTTTGTAAATATATAGTTTATAACGCACATCTTTATGGAATTCAAAGAATTCATAGATATTAAGGAATTCGTGGAATTTAAGGAATTCGCGGAATTCACAGAATTTACGATATTTACGAAATTCATGGAATATACGGAATTTAAAGAATTTACGGAATTCAAAGAGTTTACGGAATTAACAGAATTCAAGAAATTCACGAGATTCAAGAAAATGAGGGATTTTTCGAAATTCAGGCAATTTACTGAATTAAAGAAATGCAAAGAATGTACGGAAATCAAGGAATTTGCGTATCTTAAAGAATTCACGAAACTCAAGGAATTAATTATATTCAAGAGATTCACGGAATTTAAGCAATTCATACAATTTAACTTATTCCATAAATTCTGGAAATTCCTTGAATTCCTTCAATTCAATGAATTCCGCGAGTCCCATGAATTCCATAAATTCGTTGAATTTCGCAAATACCTCGAATTTCGTGAATTTCATGAATTCCGCAAATTCCATTTTCGCGAATTCCTTCATTTCCATAAATTCTGCGAATTCCGTGAATTCCCTGAATTCTGCGAATTGTATGAATTTCGGGCGTTACATGAATTCCGTGAATTTCTTTAATTTAGTAAATTCCGTGATAACAGTCAATTCCATGAATTCCTTGATTTCTGTGAATTTCAAAAATGCTGTGAACTCAGTAAATTAAGCGTATTCCGTGAATTCTGTAAATTCCAGTGAATTCCGCAAATTCATTGCATTCTCTGATTTCAGTGAATTCCTCGGATTCCGTGAATTCCGCGAATTCCATAAATTCCGTGAATTCCTATAATTCCACCAATTTCATGAATTCTTTGAATTTCGTGAATTTCGTGAATATCGGGAATTCCTTGTATTCTGTGAATTCCGTCTTGTAGAAGTGTTTTATAATTCCCAAAATTTTTTACATTTTTAACATCTCCACCAATAAAAAATGAATGACTTGGAATAAAGTTAAACTATATGAAAAAATTAATTAATTAATTTTTTTGGTTGAAAATTAAACTATTTGGATAAAAGTTTAACTTCTTTTGTGAAAATTTAACTATGTCGTAAAAAATTTCCTACTTTCTGAAAAAATCATATTGCCGCCTTAAAGTTCAACTATTTTGTAGGTAATTCATTATTTGGCTTCAAAATTCAACAATTTTGTTAAAAATTGATGTGTTTTGTTGCAAAATTTTCCTTTTTCAGTAAAAACTCTTTGTTCTACAATTAAATTTTATTTTATTTAATAATAAAATTGAAAACTGTAACGTTTAAAAAAAATTTTTAATCGAAAGTTTTTTTAAGATTCACCTCTCTGGTCGAAAAATAAACATTTTTAATGAAAACTCGTTTTTTCTTGTGTTAGAAATTAATCTTTTCTCTGAAAATTCAACTACTTCATTTTTGTTTGAAAAAATATCTTGTTGGGTTGAAAGTTCAATTATCCGGTTTAAAATTCATCTCTCTTAATTAAAAATTAATCTATTTGGTTTAGAATTAAACTTATTTGTTAATAATAATAATTTTTTTATTCAACTGATTGAAAAAGCTTTATTTGGCATACTACTTTCCAACTTTCCTCAAGAGAAGAAGCTTTTTCGTATAAATTAGCTCTAATTAATTTGCATTATCCGCAGCAACCCTATGTACACGGTGTCCAAAAATTGCCTGGACAGCCAAATAAATTCTTAGATACAATTTTTTTGGAGAAGGTTGAGGTCATCCTTAAAGTAACTTTCAACGAGAAGACCAGTGGTGACCTTAGTTTTGACCTTGGCCATATCCTTCATGGTTATTTCAAGGTCACCTTTGTTTTTTTAAATGGAATTGCCTATTTTCGACATTGGCAATCGAAAGAGTGGGAAATTTTACTTTAAAAAGTGTAACCAAGTCATAGGTAAGGTGTGGCCTTGATGCACGTACCAAGGTCTATCAAAATGCAATATGGTCTGAAAATTTTTTCGCGAGCTAGTCCATCAAAGTTAAACTTACCTATGATGTGACTACACTTTTTAATGTAAAATTTTCCCTTATATCAATTTCCAATGTCAAACAGAGTCGTTTCAATTAAAAAACAAAGGGTGACCTTGATATGACATTGATGGTCATGGACAAGGTCACTCGATGGTCACTATTTAATGTACATTGTTTGAGTAAGTATGTAGCGTAAGAGGATGATTTTCACAAGCTAGCTTGCGAAAAAATTTTCCGACCATAGTAAAGTTTGAATGAACTTGATACGTCCATCAAGGTCACACCTTATTTTTAATTTGACTACACTTTTCAAAGTAAAATTTTCCGCTCATTCGATTGCAAATGTCAAAAATGGGCCATTCCATTAAAAAAACACTGGTTACCTTGAAATAACCATGAATGTCATAGTCAAGGTCAGAGCTAAGGTCACCACTAGATTCCTCGTTGAAAGTTACTTCAAGAATGACCTCAACCTTCTTCAAATAAATTGTACTTAAGGATTTATTTGGCTATCCCGGGACTTTTCGGACGCCCTGTATATATATAATCAATATATGTATAATTTTAGATTATATAGACGAGTCTATTAATTTTGATTAGCTTCTTAACTTAATCAAACTCCTCAACAACTTTGCTAACTCTTCGATTCAGTGGCTGCCCTCAGGAAATCTAAACCGGTAACAACATGGCCGCTCGGAAACGGAAGTCGGAAGCGCGTCACTCAAACTGGCGACTCTTCCGGTGCTCCATGAAAAAGGGACGCGGAAACCATGCGAGACGGGATGAGACGAGAAATTCCGTCTCTTTCAGTCGCCCCCAGCACCCTGGCTGGCCGGCTCTTCCCTCTTTTTCCACTTATTATTTTGTATTTATACAAAAAATTAAAAAAAAAACTCTATCACTTAAAATGAAACGTAAAATATTTGTAGTATCAAACAAATTGTTGAGTTTTCTTTGAAAAATATTCATTTTTAACGAAACAAAAAACAACGAATTTTAAAATAAAATAATGAATCTTCATCCGAAAAAAACTTTGGAAAACTAGTTCGAACTTTCAATCTAAAAAGATGAATTTTCGAGAAAATACAGCAATTTTTAAATAAATAGTAAAATTATTAATCAAAAAAATTGATTTTCTACCAAACAAAGTTTAATTTTCAGCAAATTACATAAATTTTCAATTGAATACATTGAACAAGGAATGTTTTGTTTGTCAACATTTTATTTAATTAATTTTTAGTTTATAAACTAAAAATGAATAAAAAAAATTTTAGACACTTCGTTTAAAACATTTTCTGAAGAATTATTTTAATTTTTAAAATAAAAAGTATTAATGTTTAACGAAAGATGGAGTAGTTAAGTTTTTATTTAAAGAATGAAATAATAATATAAAAATGGAACTTCCTACGAAGTAGTTGACTTTTTACGCCGAGAATATGAATTTACAACAAAAAAAAGTTTATTTAAAAAAAAACAGTTAAATTTTAAAACAAAATAATTATATTTGCAACCAAAGGGCCGATTTTTTAAACCAATGGGTTTTTTCTACTAAAGCAATAAAATTATTAGCCAAGAACGATTTTTCATTGAAGAGGAAAAAAACTGTCAACCAAACTGTGGAATTTTTAAGTAAATTACAAGACGTTTTTCTTACGAAAAAGTTTATTTTTCAAAAAAAATTAATTTTCAACCAAATAGTTTAATTTTAAACTAAAACCATTTGCTTTTAAAAGAGAAAATGGAATAATCAAAGTTACGATTCAAGAAATTGATTTTAAACAAAAACAAACAAAAATACAGTTTTTGACAAAATAATTCAATTTTCAATCAAAGAGATAGATCTAAAACTAATAAAATAATTTTTTGAAAAAGTAATTCAATTTCCAACCAAGTAGTTGGATTTTCAAGGCTAGAATGTGAATGCTTAATAAAAAAAAGTTTTTTTGAACCAACTAGTTAAATTGTAAGCTAAGAATAATCTATTTTTAAAGAAAAGCTAGAATAGTTAAATTTTCAGTTCCAGAAATTAATTTCAAGCTAAGAAAAAAAATTTTTAAGAAAATAGATATAAATTTACAACCGAATAGTCCAATTTTTTTACAAACGATCAATTTCAACAAAAAATGAAATAGTTAAATTTTTAGTTCAAAAAATTTATTTTAAACCAAAAAGCTATAATAATTTTTAACAAAATAGTTCAATTCTCAATCAAAGAGATGAATCTTCAACTAATAAAATGAAGTTTTGAAGAAGTACATAGCGTAAACTTCAACCAAGTAGTTGAATTTTCAAATCGAAAATATAAATTTTCAATCAAAATGCTTATTTTCAACCAACTAGTTGAATTATAAACAAACAAACAAAAATCAATATTAAAAGAAAAAAATGAAATACTTACATTTTCAGTTCCAAAAATTAATTTTAACCAAAAAAAAAAATGGAATTTTCAACCAAACACTTAAATTTGTAATCAAGTATTCGAAATTTTTTTCACAACTGATCAGTTTCAACGAAAAAAGGAATTCTTAAATTTTCAGTTTAAAAAATTTATTTTGAACAGAAAAAAAGCGAATTTTAAACAAAATAGTTAAATTTTCAATCAAAGAGATATATCTTTAATTAATAAAATTAATTTTTTAGTAAATGGTTAAACTTTAAATAAGTTGTATTCTTAATTCGAAAATATAAATTTTCAACAAAAAGTTATTTTTCAACAAACAAATTGAATTGTATACTAAAAACAATCCATTTCTAAAGAAAAAATGAAATGGTCCAACTTTCAGATCCAAAAAATAATTTTAAAGAACAAATTTTTTTAACAAAATACTTAAATTTTTAACCAAATAATCGAACTTTTCTTTGCAAACAATCCGTTTCTACGAAAAATGGAATGGTTTAATTTTCAGTTTGAAAAAATCAATTTTGAATAAAAAGAAAACGAATTTTCAACAAAATAGTTAAAGCTGTAACAACAAATGAATTTTTAACGAAGTTTTTTAACTGTCAGCCAAATACTTGATCTTTTTACGCAAAAATATGAAATTTAAACAAAAAATGTAGTAGTTGAATCCTCAATCAAAAACCATACATTTTCATCAAAAAATGGATTAGTTTAATTGCGAGTTAAGAAAACTTATTTTATAGACATTTAAGCGAAAAAATGGAAAAACTTGAAGTTTGTTAAAAACAAGAAAAATGAGGAATATTTTTAGATGGTAAGAAGTATGAAGTCTGTATTTGAATGCTTCCCTTGTAAAATAAAAGTGTTTATTAAAAATTTTTCAAGTATTTCCAAAAAATCTTATTTAAATTTGTATTTTATTTATTTATTTGAAATACATTTTTTTATTCTTATTTTTAGCCTACTTCCACTTACAAAATGATCTCCTTGTAAAAATGGGTTCATTTATAAAAGAAAGGTATAAATAAAGGAAAGGCCAGAAAAATAATTTTCAATGAATCTGATTTATTAAATATGTGTCTGATATATTAGTTCACTATAGATATGATACACAATGTACATATATACAAACTTGTTAATAATAACTAAACTAATTTTCACTGAATATGAATCCTCTCTTTTTCTCATAACATCAAACACTTCAACCATTTTCTTCTTACATAATCACCGGAAAAGGTGATAATCTCAAAAAAAAATTCATCTCTTAATATCGAAAGTCTATTGAAAATTGTACCGAAACTGCGCAAAAATTAACAACACACAAGACTTTTTTCAAATGTGATAAGTTTTTTAATAGTGGGATAATTCTTTCTTAAATCTATAAATCATTTTGATGAAATATTTTTTGAGATTCCCACAACTTCCGGTTTTGCACATAAGGATTTCTTTGAAATCCACAAAAGATGTTTACTTTTCTTAAAATGAGAAATAGATACGTCATTGGTGACCGAAATTTCATATTTACACGTTGACACCCACCGTTCAATTCAGTTTTTTTTCGTTCGCGTAACATCGCTGCGCGTCATTTCCTGGATTAATAAGCAGAAAATACAATTTTTTGTCAAAGTCTCAATTTTAGATAAAAGAATAAATTTATCAAAGAAGGACCTTTCAGTTATGCTTGATAAAATATTTTTATATTTCCATCATTTTTTTTTTTGCAGAATGAAAAGTCCTTTTTGTCAGAAGTTTTCCAGACAAGTTGGGAAGTTCTGAAAATAACAGAATCTCTTATACGCTTTAACATAGTGAATCCATAGTACGATTTCCGGCAAAAGTCAGCAGAGGAAACTTCACTATGAAAGAATTTTTAGGACCTAATTGATATTTTACGACTTTTTGCTCAACAAAGGAACACAATCTGCAATGCTTTACTTTCTTTGGTGTCACAGATTCTCCAACAAACACATTTCGCGATTAAATTTAGGTCGAATTTTCCCATTGTTCAAGGTAATCAATCAAGCAGGGTAAACGCGAGGCAAACACTCCGATCTGAGGTAAGCTTTCCGTGGTGAAAGTTTACCTCAGTTTCGTGTTATCAGCTAAATAAGCCTGCTTGAACGATTTCCAGTTTTTTTTCTGTGTTGCGATGAAACAGTTTTTGTTCAATAAGCCAATTTTTTCAATAAATTCACGTCCTCAATAACACTCGATGGTGTGAAACTCACGAGATTCGTCTACCTAAATTCCTGCCTTAGTACCTCATCTACCGAATGATTTATATTTTTAAGAAGTGTAATATGCCTTATTTTCTACCTAATTCATCAAGCACTATAGTACACACGTGAATGAGAGTTTTTTTAAACCAATGTAATCGAATCTACTAAAAATTTCTAGCCTCTAAGGTCACTGGGGCAGTGGATAGTAAAAACGGCAGAAAATCTTCGATTCAATCGAGAAATATACCTGCCCTTTTTATTCGCACCGAATTACTCTTATTTTGCTTCGCAGTGGGCGCCTCGACGCGAAATTCACATACTATCAATTAATGATCAATTATCAATTACCAATTACCCTCTCTTAAATCCATTAAATTGCTAATTCAAATTGCAATCTCACAGAAAAAATTGGGAGGTGCGAAACGTTGCTGGTAATTCTTTCAAACAGGGTAACAGTCAGCTGATTACACCAAATGGGGTAAACTTTCCGCGATTCGCCGCGGAAAGTTTGACTCAGTTTGAAGTACTCACGTCGCATTTACTCTGCTTGAGTGATTAGCTGCAACATTCTGTACCTTTAGTTTTTTTCTGCGCTGAATTTCAAACTTTAATTCTAATTTCTCTTTGAATTTCAATTCTACAATTGCATTTGAACTTAAATTCTAATTTGTATTTGTATTTTGAACTCAAATTCCCTACTTCTGTGAAAAGTGGAATAAGAAGAATTCAGGTCGGTTGAAAAGGATTGAAGCGTGAATAATTGAGAGAAGCAATTAAAAGGTTGATACACTCTGAATTTAAATCAGTCTAAATGTCACTTATTAAATCAATCAAGTATTATTTTAATAAAAATAATAAGTAATTTCTACTGGCCAAAGATTCGATTTAACAGATTAAGATTTTTAATAATGTAATAAAAGATTAAATTTAACATAAATATTACCCAAATTTTATTTTCCAGAATGTTTATTTTACCAAAATTCATGTACCGAAAATGGATTTACGCGCGAAATTCAAATCAGTTAATCAGAAATTCAAAATAGATTTCTGTTTTCTACACATTAAAAATGAAAATTGTTTAGAATTTCAGACTAAAATTTTGCAAATTGGACAAATTTATTTTGAACTGAAGAACCTCGAAAATTTCGAAAATATAAAAATTTGAAAATGTTCAAAATTGAAGATTTTGAGAAAAGAATTTTGAAAAATGCATTTTTTAAATTTGAAAGGCATTTAAATTATATTATTTCTAATTAAAAACTTTCAAAATTGAATAATTTCAAATTTAATCTGTTTGAATTTGAATTTTTATCATCAGAATCACGCAATATTGCAAAATTTCAGAATAAGATTTTGCAAATTGAATAAATTGATTTTTAACTGAAAAATTTCGAAATTTCAAAAATAGGGCGATTAGAAAATCTTAAAAATTGAATATTTTCAGATAAGAATTTTTTTTAATAGATCGCTTACAATTTAAAGGAATTTAAATTATATCATTACTAATTAAAAGCGTTCAAAATTGAAGAATTTTAAATTCAAACCTTTGAATTAAAAAACTGTTTATTTCGGAACTTTTCAAATTTGACAATTTTGTATTAGAAACTAAGTGTTTAAAAATCAAATCATCTGAAATTTGAAAGTTTTAAATTGTCATTGCATTTAAAAAAATTATTTTATATTACAATTTTAATATAAACTTTTAAAATTGAATTATTAATGAAAAATTTTAAAATGTTTCAAATAAAAAGTTTCAGATGGAGTAAAATTTTGAAGAGAGGGTAACTCAAATGGAATAAAAAGAAAATTGAACTTAAATCATTTTAAGATAAGAACATTTAAAATTCAATAATTTGAAATTAAATCTGTTTGGATTTGATAATTTTTTGATTAGAATCACGCAATATTGCAAAATTTGAGACTAAAATTTTGCAAATTGAACAAATTTATTTTGAACTGAAAAATTTGGAAATTTCGAAGATAGGGCGATCTAAAAATGTTAAAAATTGAATACTTTCAGATAAGAATTTTGAAAAATGGATCGTTTACAATTCAAAGGAATTTAAATGATATTATTTCTGATTAAAGCGTTCAAAATTGAAGAACTTTAAATTCAAACTTTTAAATTAAAATATGTTTTATTTGAAACTATTCAAATTTGACTATTACAAGTTTTTCTATGATCAAAAAATTAACTTTTTGAATCGAATTATTAAAAAAAGTTAAGAATAATTTTAAATGGTGAACAATGAAAAAAAATATATTACTTGAATGTTGAAAATTAAAATTTCCTTTCAAATTTTAGGCATATTTGAATTTAATTTAGTTTTAAGCTAATAATAAAAGTCATGTAAAATGGAAATTTTGCAAAATTAAATTACCTCAAATAGTGATTCTGTAAAATAAAATTTAAGCAAGATAGTATTTCGAAAGAATTACGTAAAATAAAGATTCAGTCAATCTAAATTACATAGTTTGGGGAATGTTTATACCCCTCGTTAAATCATTCAAAATGACTTACTTAATCATAGGATTGTTAGATTCTTATGTCATTAGTTTATTGGATCATCAGATCATTCAAAATGACTAATTCGACCAGCGGAAGTTACAAATTAGATCACTCAAAATTAACTATTTAATCAGTGAGTAAAATAGAAAAACTTGAAAATTCACTTTAAACTGCTTCAAACTTGGAGTGTAAAAAAGGATTCGGCAAATTGTTGTTGAAATTCACAATCAGCAAATTGAAAAACTGTAAACATTGCAAAAATGGTTTTACCACAATCAGATGTTTACTCAATTATTTACTTCAATTGTAATAATTCTTATACTTCTTACTCCACATTGTCTTCACAGCACCACTTCTATCACAATCCTCCATTAAAACTACCACCAATACGGTTTCTGCATATAGGAATGCATGGGTATCTGGCCATTAGGTGAGGGGTAAACTGCAGCATTAGCAGAAGCTGCAGCAGCAGCTGCTGCAGCGGCTGCAGCAGAACAAGGTTCCAAAAGTTTCGACTGACAAGGTTTCCCATCCCTGACGAGAACCGGAACCGCGACTCTTCTTGGAGAACAATCTAATCTGTTACCAGAAGCTTCAACTCTTTCGGTAGCAGCTCTTTTCGTCTTGTACCTGTGATTTTGGAACCAGATTTTCACCTGTGTGGGGGTTAGTCGAATTATGGATGCCAGGTGTTCCCTTTCTGGTGCACTGAGGTACCTCTGTTGTCGAAATCTTCGTTCCAATTCGTAGGTCTGAGCTTTGGAGAAGAGGACTCGTCTTTTTCTTTTTTTGTGTTCAGCTTCTTCTTCAGCCATTTCCTGGGCTCGACGATGACGAGATTTCGATTTCGATGGGTCTGAATCTTTATCCTTTTTTTGATCTTCACGACTCTCATCATCGTCCTCGTCATCGTCGTCTTCTTCGATTTCATCCTCTGGAAGATCGTCTTCTTCTTTGCAACCTGGGAGGCTGTTTTCCCGTTGGGAAGGGTAGGAGAGGTCGGAAATGGTTGGGCTCGTCGAGTCTGGTTGCTGGAGAGCTGTAATCAGAAAAGATCATTTTATTAGATTAGATTATTAAATCAAGGGATTTGGATGATTCAAGTGAAACGTTTTCCGAGTGTCCATGTCCGAAAAAAAATTTTTTATTTAATACCCAGTAGGTCCAGTGTCCCAAAGATGACCTAAAGAGGTCTTAAAGACATGGACGTTCTCGGGACATCTTTTGTACTGGCATTAGACGTTTTAAGATCATCCCTAGGATGTCCAAAAAACATGTTATAAAAGAGGTTTTAGGGATATCCCAAAGACTACTCTAGGACATCCTCAATTTTTTGCCCACTGGGTAGATAGAATAGATAGACACAATTTTGCAATAGGAAATATTCTTCTGATTTTAGACTGTGGAAAACAAAAATGGTCCTTAAAAAGTTAATATCAAATCGTTTAGATAAAGTCGTAACAACAGGTTGTTTTCTTTCTCGTATCATCTCTATATCCTTGTTGAGAAATAAATTTTTGAAGTGAAGATAGCAATGTTTCAAAAGAAAAATAAGACTTGAAATTTTTATCATTTAAATTCATCTTGAACCATCTATAAACTACGTTACCAGAACTCTTTTTGTTTAAAAATTTATCTTTTCAGTTGAAAATTCAACTTTTTGGTTTAGATTTCTTGAATTTTATTAAAAATTCGTCTTTTTTATAATAAATTAATTTTTTTGTTTAAAACTTCATATTTTTTAGTCGAAAATTCAACTTTTTGGTTTAGAATGTTGAATTTGATAAAAAAATTAGTATTTTTTTGTAGGAAATTAATAGTTTAATTTATAAATCATCTTCTTTGATTAAAAATTTAATTTTTCGTTTGAGAAGTTTTGTATTTTGTTAAAAAATTGTGGGTTTTTTCGATTTAAAATTAATCATTTAGTTTAAAAATTCAACTTTTATTATTCAAACATTAACTTTTTTTTTGAGAACTCTTGAATGTTATTGAAAATTCATATTTTTTTGGTAGTAAATTAATCTTTTTGGTGAGAAGTTCTTCTTTTTAGTTAAAAATTCAATTTTTTTATTTAGATTTCTTAAATTTTGTTAAAAATTCGTTTTTTTCTTCGTTATAAAATTAATCTTTATGATTAAAAATTGAATAACTAGCGTTTAAAGTTATACTATTTCCTTCAACATGAAAAAGTTTGCTATTTTTTTCTTAAAAATCCAAATTTTTGGTTGAGGATTTTTGAATTCGATTCAAAATTCAACTTTTTGGTTAAGAATTCTTAAATTTTGTCAGAAATTTGTTTTTAATCGACAGAGAATTAATCTTATTTTTAATTTATGTTTTTGCTTCAAAATGTAACAAATAGGTCTTAGAGTTGAACTATTTTATTCATTTTTTTTATATCCTTTCTGTCTTAAAAATTCAGCTTTCTTGTTCAGAATTCTTCAATTTTATTGAAAACTCATCCTTTTCAGTTGAAAATTAAATTTTTTGCTTGAAATCCATTTTTTTCATTAGAAAGTGAATCTTTTTTATCACAAATTTAACAACTGGCGTTCAAAGTTAAGCTCTTTTCTTAAATATTAAAAAGATAATTCTTTTTTTCTCAAAAATTCAAATTTTTGTTTGAGAACTCTAGAATTTTGTTAAAAATACATCTTTTGTAATATTAAATTAATCTTTTTGTTTAAAAATTCAACAACTACGTTTTAAAGTAGAACTACTTTCATATAAGTGAATTTTTTTGGTTGAAGGTTCCACAATTTAGTTAAAAATGAATCTCTTTGGTTTTGTTGACAATTCCTTTTTTTAATTGAAACATTACTTTGGTCATTGAAAATTTACCTATTCTATTTTTGGTCGAAAATAATTCTTTTTTAAGAAAAAATTTAACTGTTTGTTAAAATTGAACTATTCTGTTAAAAATTCGTGTTTCTGTTGAAAATTAATCTATTTTAGATGAAAATTTTACTTTTGGGTTGAGAGTTCTTGTATTTTGTTGCAAAATCCTCTTTTTCGGTGTAAAATTAACTTTTTTAACCAAAAAATTTCATAATGTTGATTTGATAATTCAATTATTTTGTATATAGAATATTCATCATTTTGTCTTAAAAGTTTAATAATTTAGTTTAAAAAATCAACGTTTTGGTAGATACCTCGTTATTCTATTATTTAAAATTATATTTTAAAATTAAAAGTTCAACTATTCCATTTTTTGTTAAAAATGCACCTTCATCAGTTAAAAAATTCTATAACACCCGGATTAACTGTCAGATAAAATTCGATTAGGCACATTTCAGCACTTACTCTGAAAATCATTATTTATTCTATTGTCACCGAAGCAACTTGACTCACTATACAAACAGAAAAAAATCACTATAAACTAAAATTGCCCAAAAATTGGTAACGTAGTTTATGGTCAAATTTTCTTTTAGAGTCTCTTTGGTTTATTTGTATATCATTAAATTGTTGGTATATCCTTTCTACGAAGTTAGAATTTACCGTTGAAAAATTGCTGGTAGGACACTTGGAAAATGAAATTTGATTCAACAGTTTTAGGTTCGTTGCCGATTCTACAAGTATGGTTTGACTACAGAGGGAAAGATAAATGCGAATAAATACAAGAAGAGTAAATCGCATCCCCTAAAAATTGATCTAACCAGCAGAGCCAAACCGAATGTGGACCCCATGAAAGAAAGGCGCTATTTCGACATTTAATGTTCGACGATGTATCGTGGGTTTCGTTCTCGAGCGATACAATATGCTCTTGGGGAACGATGCTCGACCCCTAAGCTCGAGGAGGGTGTGAACTAATATAAATCCCATTTGATATCTACACGTCGCGCGAGACCCCATACTATGAAGAATCAACTGTATCGTTTTCATGGGAGATTAGGCTTCACCAACAGCACTCTGTGATTTCAATTAGGACCCACTAGCCTAAACAATCAGCAACAGCAAATTTACATTTTGCAAGCATCCTTCCTTAATCCAATGTTGCAACAAAACTTTCTGATCAATTTACAGTTTCACTTAAAGACTGGAACTTCCAATTTAAAAGGAGCGAATAGCATCCATCAAAATCTTACAACAAATTTAGATTTTGCTAGCATTCTCGTTTAATCGAATGTTGTAACATAACTTTCTGAACAATTTACAGCTCTACTTAAAGACTGGAAGTTTCAATTTAAAAGAAGCGAATAGCATCCATCAAAATCGTGTTAGGAACTTTTGGGCAACGCTAATTCTCTTTAAAACTCGAGCCAAGTTTGTCCACGACAATAAAGTTGGGAAGTTGAAAAAGATAAAAAGGTCCGGACGCGACAATCTGTCTAGTGCAAGGATAGCACACGCTAGATAGACCCTAATTCCTCAAAGTGTAAAGTGGAAAGTGTCCCGAAAAAAAAGGAAAAATGGGTGGCAGTGACAATGCCTTTCTGGGCGTGACAGAGTTTCAATTCATCCAAAGCTGCGGTCGAATCTCAGCTACATGGGCACACATCTGTCCCCACTATATCAGAGGACATCTGTTCCTTTGGGCAACCAATCGGCTTCAGGACACGAGGATCTTTTATAGACCTATTAGATCCTGCTTAGTCGACACGGACCAATTGGAGGGTGCTAAATAAATAAGGGTTGCTTGAAACCTATCCCCTAAGACCAGTTACCTACCATGGTCCAGAGAGAGAAGGATAAAGGAAATTGGGATGTGAAGAAGGAAGAAGCTGAGGATACAAAGATTTGAGTTGTTTGGTGTTTGAGAAACGGCATCGCGCTTCTTACAAAAGAAATTTATATTTTTTTTTTGGAAGTTTGCTCTGGAGGTATCTTGACTTGGAGATGTGTTGTAAAAAATCTTAGATGGATTTAAAGAATTTAGGACAAATTTGGTATTTTTGAAAGGTGTAGTGTGTTAGGGATCCTGGACACTTTGATTTATGATTTGATATGGATGTGAAGAAGGAAGAAGGAGCTTTAGGAACTATAAATACAAAGATTTGAGTTGTTTCATGATTGAGATTCAGCATCGCGATTCTTACAAAGAAATTTATCTGTTTTTTTTTTGTTGGGTAGTTTGCTCTGGACGTATCTTGATACTAAGACGTCTTGTAAAAAGTCTTAGAAGTATTCAAAAATTTCGAATAATGTGAATGAGGAAAAAGGAACTTAGGAATTAAAGATTTTCAAAGATTTTTATTTGTTTGGTGTTTGGGAATCGGCATCGCACTTCTTACAAAGAATTTTTTGGGCAGTTTGCTTTGGATCTATCTTGACTTGTAGATGTGTTATAAAATTCGTATTTGTATTTAAAGAATTTAAACCAAATCTGGTATTTTTCAAAGGTGCAGTGAGTAGAAATAATTCCTGAAGACTTTAATATTGATTTATGGTTACATCTGCTCGCGATCGAAACTAGTAATTATGACGGCTTTTGATGATCCTTGCTTTTAAAAAACGCAGCTGCAGTAATCATATCCAACTTTTTAGGGTTACTCATCGAGGATTGACCACGTCATCCCCCAAGGTTCTAATCTTTTACGATATTCTTTAGCAATCACTTCACATTACTTGACAAGAAAAAATGTGAGGGTTTTTCTTATCATTATTTGGGGAATATATAAGCTAAAAATTTTGATTTTTGTAACTTACCACTAACTTCTTCCATTGATTGGGGTAAGGAGGTGGGTAAAGTTGGAACTCCTGGGTTGTGCCAACATCCTAGTAAACTTCCAGGAGGTGCACCAGGAGCTGATGGTACGGACACCCTATTAATATTAAAATTAGTCCCATGAAGAGGAGCCGACGGATGAAGCATTGCTGCATCCAGAAGTTGTTGGTAGGCAAAGGGTATGTCGTTGACTGACGATAATACTGTCGTGCCATCTGAAATAATTCAACAAAAAAAAACATTTGTTAAAAATATTATCGAGATTTTGAATTTACAATATCATCTTTATAAGAGCAATTTTATTCCAAATTGTCTCGAAAGGTTGTTCTCTAAAGTAGAGAAAGGAACAAAATATTTCAGTGAACAAAACCATTTTGAACATTATGAGATTTGAACCATTATGAACATTTTTTATTTCAAAAAGAGATTTTTCAGATGGAAAAAGTAAAAAATTTGTTAGATAAAGAAAAAATGCAATCTTACTTTGTGCGTCTGTTTCCTCTGGCGCAGGTTTGGTATCATTTGATCCTAAAATATCGCTAATGTGGAAACCAGTCCTCGGTGGCATCTTTATACTTTCTTGAAGTAATCTGCAACAATAAAATAATTCCAAAATTAATATTGCTATCAGGAGTAAATTTTAAATGTAAATTTTTCAACAATACGCACAAAAAAAGTGGTATATCTGTTTAAGCCAATTATTGTCTTAAATGAGTCCATCTTTCTTTTTTTTAAACATCCATTTTTATTATTCTTTTTTTATCCTCTAAATAAAAATTCAGACTTATTTCACTATGATGTAATTAAAAACTAATAGTAAACAATCTAAAGGAAATTATTTTTCACAAAACTTTTATTCCTAAATAAATATTTAAACACTGTATTACTAGGAATATACGTATTTTCTATTTAATTATGTAAAAAATTTGTCTTTTTGTTAGAAAATCGATTTTAGTTGAAAATTCATTCTTTCTGGTTAAAAATTCAATTTTCTTTCTTCATTTCTGTTTCTTGTTTTGGTTTAATTTAACTGTTTTCATTTCAAATTAAAATATTTATTGATTAAAAATTCATCAATTTAGTTGAATATTCAACTATTTTGTTGTGAAATTCATCTATCACAATTAAAAATTAAGTTCTTGTTGAAAATTCATCTATTTGTTTCAAGCATAAAACAATTTGTTAAAAATTTGTCTTTTTTTGTTGCGGTCAACTGGTTTAAAATTCTTCTTTTTTGTGGAAAAATAATTCTTTAAGCTAAAAATTTAACTGGCATAATAATTTTCGATTGAAAACTAACTATCTTTTTTAGTTCAAAATTCAGCCATTTGGTGAAAAATTCAACTTTTTTGTTAAAGTAATCTTCTTTGATCACAAATTTAACTATTTTTCAAAAATTCGTATTTTTGGCTCAAAACTTTTACTATTCGGTTAAAAGTACAATTCTTTTGTTAAAAGTTCAATTATTTGGTTCAAAATTATTCTTCTTTAATGAAATTCAACTGTTTTTTATTTAAAATTAAAATATTCTTTGGTTGTAGCTTCATGAATTTTAAACTGTTTGTGTTTACATTAATTTTTTTGTTGAAAATTCAACTTTTTGCAGGTAAGTCGTCTTCTTGTATTGAAAATCCGATAGCTTGATACAAAATTAAGTTATCTGATTCAAAACTACCTTTTTGTTGGAAATCCATATTTTTCAATAAAAATTCTATTCTTGTAGTAAATTCAAGTATTTGGTTAAAAATTCAACTATTTATTTGAAGATTTGACTGTTTAATTTAAAATTAACTTTTTATTAAAAATTCATATGTTTTTGTCCGAAAATTTAACTACATTTTTAATCAAAAATAATAATAGTCAAAAAAAGAAATATTTTTTACCCAGATAGTTTTATTTTCTACCAAATTGTTGAATTTTGGAGTAGAAAAGAAGATTTTTTTACATAACAATTAAATTTTCATCTAGAAAATATAAATTTTAAACAAAAAAGTACATTTAGAACCCAATAATTAAATATTCAAGTAAACTGATGAATTCAACAAAAAAAGACGATTAAAAATGTAGAATCCTCGACCAAAACAAATAAATTTTTAAACAAATTTGCATTTTTACCGAGAGAGAGTGAATTTTTAACCGCTGAAACATTAATTTTCTACTAAAAAGGCGAATTTTTAACAAAATACATGAATTTTCAATCAAGATGTTGAACTTTCAACTAAAAAAGTTTTTCTTTCCTTTTTGGAAATAAAATTTAAGATTATTTTTCTATCCTAATCTTTTTTATGAAAAATATTTATTATTAGATTCTAAATTGTATAATTCATTAATAAAATATTACGAAATAAAAACGTACAAAAGAGAATTTAATAGAAAATCCTTTAAGGAATAAAATGAACCATAAAATATTAGGATTAAATCAAAAATAAACCTTAATAAAAAAAACATAAAACTCTAAATGACTATAGTTAAATAAAAAATTTATTTTTTATTAAAATTTGATTTAATTTCTCTTCCAAAATTCAAAAGTAATTACAATTACCAATGGAAATATTTACCCATTATCTCTTTACTAAAAAATTTGTTGTTCTTAAGATTCACCTACATGGTTAAACATGTAAATCTTTTTTTGAAGGCTATTAAATAAACTAAAATCAATAATAAATAATTTAGAGGCAAATTATACACAAAACGCCTATACTAATATAAACATTTTAATATTGTATAATCAAAAATATATTTATTTATTTGTAATCCTAAACATAAAAATAATAATCTTTTTCAAGAAGTTCACTAGAAAGTTAGAATAGTCTATTGTAAAGTTTAATTGGATCTAGTTACGACCGGTTTCACTTTTGGTTTATTATTTCAGCCACCCACGACTAAAGTTTGGCAGAGCGAGTTGAATGCGATTAAAGTTGGAAGGAATGAAGGAATGAAGGAAGGAACGACCTGCTCGAAGGACCAATAATCCAATTTGGAAAGTAGCTCGCTCTCTCGCACCGGAAATGGTTTGTGTCGAGGGTGGAAGTTGTTAGAGAGGTGACACTTGGTCTAGTGACTAGTCAAGAAGCCAGTGTCCGAGTCCTTTTTGAACGCGATTATATTAAACGTGTCTTTGGAAAAGCCGAGCCGATCGGACCCAAACGGGACCGGGGCACCTGCCTGAAGGTTTTTGCCGGCCCGGGCGGAGGTCCTAAACAACCTGTCGATTTCAACAAAACCAAAATTTCAAGCCTCGAAACCGTAAGCTAAACGGACCATTATCATGGCACGTACGGCCACGCTCCTGTCTGGCCGGGCTGCCTTTCTTCCGTCGCTCCCACTAACACTACAATAACTATGTAGTTCACAAGAATTTAAGCTAAATAGGCATTATCTCCAAATTCCAGGGTCCCTTTAAAATTCTCAACTTGATGAAAAAAAAGGATTCTCGGAATTTTGAATCAACGTGATTTTCCCTGCTTCCGCTGGTTTAGTCATTCTTCCGAGCTTTAGTCATTTCTTATGGTCTTCCCGATAAATTTAGTAATGTCTAAAATTTTTTCCTTTTCTGTATAATGGGGCCGCCCACAAACTTTGGGCATTTTCTGAAATTACCAATTTTGCGCATTTTCGCCCCCCCCCCCCCCCAAACACACACAATGTTTGATTTTGAAAAGAGAAATGGTGTTAAAATTTACTAAAATAATATTGAACCATAAGCAGTTCACTAAACTGAACACTCCAAGTAACACACGAAAATTAATTTTGAAAAATCCTTGTGAAATACAATTTCAATTTTTCAATAAGAATTGATAAATATTACCATATTTTATTGAATGACAATCTTTTGTCTAATAATACTGATAATATTTTCGTGAGATAAAAAGTAGTCACATCACACAAAAGAAAAATTTTCTATGACTAAAAATATGCAACACTTAATTGTGTTTATGTGAATTTTTTATATCAATAATTATAATGGCTTATTTGCAATTTACTGTATTATAACATTACTCTTGGGATGAAAAAAATGATCCCAGATGAAAAAAAAATCAGCAATGTATAAAAGTGCGAAATGAATGAACTTATTTATCGAAACTGTTTATAACAATGAAAAATGTTTTTTTTTATTTCTTTCGTAATTGGTTATTGTTTTTTTTTCTAATTTAACAATAATATCAGTATAAATAATGTATTCAAATACCGAAAATGCAGTGGAGGCCAATTCTAACCATTAATTGGTTTATAACAATCAAATAAAGTAAGAAATTCAGTCAGGAAAAATTAATTTTTTTATCAAACTAGACGAATTTTTAAACAAATAATTAAATTTTTAAGCTGACAAGAGGAATTTTTAACAAAACATTTTAATTTTCAAAAAGGATTTTTTTAACAAAATAGTTGAATTTTTCACCAAAAAGCAGAATTTTTAACCCGTAAATATAAATTTTTAACCAAGATTAATTGTCTACCAAAACACGAATTTTCAACAAAATACATGATTTTTCAAACAAACATATTAATTTTAAACTCGAAAATATTAGATTTCAACCGGAAATGGAATGACTATATTTTGAGATAAAAGTTTTTATTTTTAACCATAAAAAAGGAGATTTTAAACAAAATAGTTGCATTTTTAACCAAATAGTACAATTTGATTAATATTAATATATGATAGTACAATTTAAACGCCATCAAATCAAATTATTTAGAAATCAGTTGAATTTTCAACCAGAAAAAAATAATTTTTTAATAAAAAAGCTATTTTTATATTAGGTAGACAAATTTTCAAATGAATATTTTCATTTTTAACGAAACATTTGAATTTTATAGCAAAATAATATTTTTTCAACCAAAAATATCAATTTTCATCAGAAAAATTTAATTTACATGTAGAAAGTCAAATTAATTGAAAATCTTATTTTCAATTAAAATAGACGAATTGGAAACGAAATACTTTAATTTTTAACTAAGAAAGGTCCGTTTTCAACCAAAAATAGAATCTTTTTTCAGGTAATACCATTAATTTTTAACCAAAAATCAAAACAAACTTTCAACAAAAATGGTAAATATTTAACCAAAGGCACGAATAAAAAACTGATTCTATTACAAAAAAATTTAATTTGCAATAAAAAAAGATAAACTTTCTACCATGAATAGTAATGTTTCACCAGCCAAAAAATGTCAACAAAATTATTCAACTTTCTACCAATACAGTTACATTTTTAACGAAAAATACGAATGTTCAACAAAAGAGTTCATTTTTAACCAAATAGCTTCATTTTCTATCAAATGGTTGAATTTTCAAGTCAAAATTTTATAACAAAATAAATTAATTCTAAACTAAAACAAATTAATTTTTTGTAATTGAATTTTTTACTTAAGATTAATGTTTTACCGACAAAATAAATAAGAAAATTTCAACAAAATTATTCAACTTTCTACCAAATCTGTTAAATTTTTAACCAAAAATAAGAATATTCAACAAAAGAGTTAATTTTCAACTAAATAATTTAATTTTCTACCTGGTGCTTGAATTTTTAAGTCCAAAATTTGTAACAAATTTATTGAATTGTAAACAAAAACAGATTTTTTTCAAATTGAATTTTTAACCGAAAAATATTAATCTTCAACAGTAATACAATGAATAAACAAAACATGAATTTTTAACCAAACAGTTGAATTTTCAACTAAATAGTTGGATTTTTAGAATTTTATGGTTTTTTTTTCTTTTTATAGGTAAATTTTAAGAGTCTGATTTAATCTTAGTATATATTTTTTAAATATTTAATTATTGTTTTATACTCTAAAAATATCATTGTTTTTTTCACCAAAATGTATGTACCAAACATATTTATTGTTACTTGTAAGATTATAAATTGTATAATTCACCAATAAAATATGTTAAAATAAAAACGAGCCAGATATTTGTAGAGAATCCTTCAAGAAATAAAATAAAATAATTTCTCGTCTTAAATTAAAAATTAATTACAATTACCAATGTGCAAATTTTCCTCAATTTTATGAATTAATTTGAACAATGCTTATTTTTTAAACTTGAGATAATTAAATTGTTCCTTATTCCCTTTAAAATTTTCAACTTATTTAACAACGCTATGAGAAAAACTTAGCACAAAAATTAATTGAATAAATTATAAAATGAGATTGAAAATAATGGTAAAAGTATTTTTATTTAGCAACAATATTAAAGAAAACAATTCTATTTCACTCAAGAAATTTTTGTTAAATAAAAAACTATAACTCATTATTCATTTCAAATATATAAATTTGAGGGGTTTTTGAATTGAATAACTGAGAATTCAAATTTTATTACGGAAGCTTATTATCAAAATGTATGGCTCTTAAATTAAAATCACCATATGTTACATATCTTAAATATTATAAATAATTAAAAACCTTTTAAAAATTATATAAATTAAGTTCTTTAATCGATTATAAGATATTCCTACTGATTATATTAATTTTTCAAAAATCATAATATTGCTTAATAACCAAATTGTTTTAAAAATTGTATGCTTGTTTTAATAACTTATTTGTTAAAAAATTGTGAAATATGAGTGTTATAAACTAAATGAACTATTTTTTATCAATTTAAATAAAATAATTCTTGTTATTCTGAAATTATGGTATCCAAATTCCTTACATGGCCCGGCATCGGAATCACCGAAATCACCAATAAACCGACGGTGGTTTGAATCTCCAACATAAGGAATCAATCGACTTAAAATCAAACAAATGTCTACAGTTATGTTTTACGATTTAAAAATATTAAAAAATAGTAACATTTTTCACTTTACACCTATATTAAATTAACCTTAGTTTTATTATTAATAAATATCTCACTAATTTGGCGTGTTGGCTTTTTTTTTAAATAATCAAATTTTATTAGAAATTAGAACAAATTAGAATTTTCTCAAGTATGAATCCGATCATTTATTCTCTGAAATAATAATCGTTTGATCCAGATTAGACAATAAAGACATCCACCTATCTTATCAGAACCAACAAGTGTGATTTGTTAAGAATTTCAGACCTAATGTGGGGAAGGTCACGTCAAATTCGAAAAAAATTAATATTTTTATATAAACAAAAAATATTTTCTGTAGACTCGTTTTTAACAAAAAAGGACTTCCCTTTTCGAAAGATATCTTCAAGTCATCCGTCGGTAAATCATTCACTCTTTTTCTTCATTCAGACTAATTTTGCAGTAAAAACTTTTAAAAAGTTAGTTAATTTTGCAAGTAAAACCATACATTTCAAATAAAAAATTTCGCTGATTGCAAATTTATGTCCCGGGAAAATCGATAACACTCGGATAGTGAAGAAGATAAAAGTGACCTATCTAGATCCACGTGTGGGAAAGCTTTCGTAATCATTGCGCGTGGAAATGAAACATCAGCTATGATCATTACTTATCATTAATCAAGAAGAAAAGACATATTTTTGCTAATCTGATAAAAAATATAATCTTCACATTTTTATTAGAAAAACTCATAACAAAAACCCTAAAAGATCTCCGAAATAGACTATTCTCAACTGATCATCCAGACATCTAAAAATAAAAACCATAGAAAAAAGCACTTGCAAGTTACGTTCCTCCCTTTTTTCAAAAACAAAACCCTCACCGAAAACTACACCCCGCAAAAAATATATACAGCAAATAAAATTACCTAGACTTCAGTAAAATTTGTTGACTGTACCAAACGTGACTCAGCGGATAAGGTAACCACCAGGGCACTATTTTATTTTTGTCCGCCATTTTAAAAGTGTCCATATACATAAATACGAATTTTTTCGTACTTTTGTCAGTTCATAATTCACTATTCACACTTTTTTTCTCTTAGAAAAAAAAACCACTTTGTGCACTCTCACTATGAAAATCAGTATATCCCAATCACTTTTCAATCGAAAAATGCACAATTCGAAACGAACTCGTTTTATTGTAGAATTATTTACTTTTATTTATTTTTTTTTTTTTTCGAAAAATAAAGCACTATTCGCGCACGACTTTCCGATAGAGTGTACCCGGGATCCTTGAAGATCCTTGAAGGAATAAACAGGAACCGTTTCGAGGACGAAGGACCGGCGTTGTATTTTTTGAGTGTCCTCGACGAGCACTTGACGGATAGTGTTCCCTACCTCAGACCCGTTTCGGTTTTCGAGCACCCTTGACGCCGAGGGCGGTTCTTGTGGGGCGGGATTTGAAATTTACCCACTCAAGCTGGAAAAGTGACGGAAATTTCAGCAAGGTTTGTGTAAGCCTGGCGCATCCCTGGTGGAGGGGTGCCTCCACCCTCTATTCAAAGGCTCTGAGGGAGGGTGTTTGAGAATAGCGACTTTTCCTTCCTTTCCCCTTTCCCCTATCCACATTCACCATTTCCCATTCCCTATATAACCCCCACTCCTCATTCCACTATTTTCCCTAGTTTCTCTGTTTAGTTGGGAAACTCGAGGTACTGACTTGAGGGCGATTTAAGAACGCAATCGCGCTAAACTTCAAGTCTGCTTTCCGTCCCATTTAATTCCATCAAGAGCTGTTATTTTTCTTCGAAAGTTTTTAGGGGCTCTATTTACTTGATCAATTTCTAGAATTGTACTTTGCATTAGTCAGTGTATTAAAATTTCAATTAGTAAAATATAATTGATTATCAGTTAAATTCTACTGATTAATTAGTACTCTCTAAATTAGAATCAATCAAAAGTGACTGATTCGAAGTCAATTTTGACTGATTCAAGTAATGCGAATCTAACGTCACTTTTTTCAATGATTAAATCAGTCATAATGTCATCATGTGTTTGTGAATTCTCTTTTGTTAAAGCTTCTTTAGCTTTAACGAAGACATTCTCATCAAGTATCTTGTGCTTTGCACTCAATTTTGTCTAAAATGCGAACTTTTCTACAAATTTTATTTTTCATGACTACTCTAATATTTTATCTTTATTTTGCACTAATTTTTACCCTCAGCTACCATGAAAAAAGTATTGATTTGATAAATGTATATTATTATTGGTATTTATATTATTATTATTAATATTTATTTTTAGGGATTAAATTTACTTGATCAATTTTTAGGATTGGATTTGGCATTAGTCAGTTTATTGAAATTTCAACCAGTAAAATATAACTGATTATCAGTTAAATTCTACTAATTGCTGTAGGTTGAATACAATCACTGTTAATTATTACACTATAACTTATCATCAGTCAAAAGTAACCCATTTGAAGTCAACTTTGACTGATTAAAGTACTGCGAATCCGACGATTGACAAATCAGTCTAAAGTTACTTTTAAATCAGTCAATTTCACACAAAAAATAGAAAAAGTCAAATTTTCAAAAAACAAGATTAATTTTCAATACAAAAAACTAATTTTCATACAGTAAGATATAACTGATTTTCAGTTAATTTCTATACTAATTTCTGTTGCTAGAAATTAGAATGAGTCAGAAGTGATTGTTTCGAAGTCAATTTTGAATGATTCGAACTGAATTTTGACTTATTCAAATAATGCGAATCCAACGACTGAAAAATCAGTCAAAAGTGACTTTCAAATCAGAAAATTTTACTCACTGATGAAATCAGTCATTTTAAAGTATCCATCTATTGAATTTTCATAAAAAAGTTCAATTTTCGACCAAAAATGGAATAGTTGAATTTTCCAAAAACAAAATTAATGTTCAGGGTAAAAGAATTAATTTTTATTAGTACCCTCTAAATTATAATCAGTCAAAAGTGATTGATTTGAAGTCAATTTTGACTGAGACAAGTAATGCGGATCCGACGATTGACAAATCAGTCAAAAGTGACTTTTTAAATCAGTCAATTTTACTAATTGACATCTATCATTTTAATAATTGATATTTCAGCAACAATGTTTTATTTTAAATCAAAAACAGTCGAATTCAACCAAATAGACAAATTTTGAAAGAAGTAGGCTAATTTTCTACAAATAAATATAAATTTATGTAATCATTAATGTTAACTAAGAAATCAATATTTTTGAATTATCTAAAAAAGTTATAATGAAGTAATCAGTAAATTTCACTAATTAAAGCAGTCATTCTGATTGGTCCATTCGCGCAACCTCCAAAATTTTAAGCAGGTATTTATAGTTAATTTAAATCATTTATTAACATATGTGTTTTCTTTTTGGAAATTAATCTTTTTAGCTAAAAGTATAAGAATATTGCATTTTTTCTTGAAATTTTTTTTTAGTTAAAACTTTAATGTTTAGTTAGAATTTCGTGTTATTTTTATTTAAAAATTTGTCTTTATTGCTATAAAATAAATGTTGGTAAAAAATTCTTCTTTTTGGGTAGACAATTAATTTTCTGGGATCAAAAAAAATTTGTTTTCATTACAAATTTCACTAGTTGAACTAATCTGCTATTTTCTTTTTTTTTGTGAAGATTTATCATTTTTAGTTGTAAGTTCCTAAAATTGAACTATTTCTTTCAAAATTATTTTTTTTTATTGAAAATTAATTTTTTTAACTGAAAGTTTAAGGTTTCCTTTTTTTGATTGAAAATCATTTCTTTTTGGCTGAAAATTTAACTATTTGGATGACAATTTATATATTTAATGAAAAACTCGTCTTATTTGTTTGAAGATTAATCTTCTTGTCCCACAATTCATTTTTTGTTAGTTTGAAAATTCAGCTACTCGGTTGAAATATTTGATATTTTTTAGTTGAACATTTAACTATTTTTTTGTAAAATTCTTTTTCTGTTTGTTTGTTAAAAATATATATTTTTGAAGTTGGAAATTAAACTTTTTGTACGAAATTTCTTATTTTTTATTGGTAATCAGTATTTTTTGGTAGAAAAGTCAACTACTTCTTTGAAGATTGAACTATTTTGTTTAAAATACGGGTTTTCGTTGGAAATTAAATTTGTTAATTAAAAATTTAGCTGCAATATTTTTGGTGGTAAATTGATCTTTTTTAGTTGCAAATTCCAAGAGATTAGATCATTTACAATAATTTCCAGTCAATTAAACTGACTGACTTGTCTCTTATAATAAAATAGTAAAATTATTTCTAAATTAAAATTCCTATTTAAATTCCTATATTTTAATAAATGATTTAAAATAATCATAAATGTTAACATTGTTTAAATTGTTCCAAAATCGCACATTTTCAACAACAAAATTCTAATTCAGCAACATTTTTTTTTTTTAATTTCTAATTTTCTATTATTGTTAACTAGTAAAAACTAAACATTAAAAAAAGTTTGTTTACGTTTTTAACCAATTAGAGATTTCAGAAAAAATCTTAATCCGAAAACTAAACAGGTTTTTATTATCTTAAGTGAATTGATGATAAGTTTCTGAAATTAAATTTCAATATAAATGTGAATTTCATAAATTCACTATGCTAAAAAGTGATTAAAAAAATTTACGTGATATTCGCATTCATTCTGCATTATCATTTGTATTAAAAAATATTGTTATAGATAATTCTTTTTAAAAATAAATCATTTATAAAACTGACGATTCAAATTGATTTTTCAAATTGAATGAACAAATTATTTCCATAATTTAACAAAAATAAGAAAATAATTTCAAAATCTTTTGTTAATGCATTCCATCACATCATGCAACTTCTACAAAGAAATTCTTATAAGCAGGATACATTCTATCAGACGAAAAATTTCCATGAGTACGGGGATTCGAACCCTCGAAAGATTACTTGTAGTAAGAAATTTTAATAAGGTGACGCGTTATGCCACAAAGCTATTCTGTCGCTACAAGTTTGTATATTTTGATGCAACATTTACAGTTAATTAAATTTTCATTTATCATCCGATCTATAATACTATAAAGCTATTAGTGTCTTTATTAAAAATTATATTGGTCCAGAAAGTCCAGACTAATGGAGATAACATGATTTTGCCAAATTTTGAAACTCCCGAATTTGGAAGAGCACCGAATAACTAATAAACGAAATAGAAATTTCCGGAAAAACTAAAATGGCTGAAATTTTTAATTCCCGAAAATAGCAAATTGCCCATCTTTAAAATTTTCGAAAAAAATCTAATAGTTTTTTTCTTTCACGGAAATTTGAAAATTCGAAAATATTTACTATTTTCGAGAATTTAATGATTTCAAAAAAAACACTGGTCAATGATCATAAGTCAAAGGTGAAAGTTTAGAGGTCAATGATGAAAGGCCATAAGGTCATATTATTATGTCAGAGCTTTAGATTCTGTAGGTTAAAAATTAGAGGTTAGAAATTAAAGGTCATACGTCAAAATCATATGACTCTGAATGTGTGGAGGTCAAAGGTCAAATGTGAATGGTCAGAGGTTACGAGATAGGATTCAAAGGTTATCAAGGTTAAACCCTAAAAATTTGCCAAACCTATTGCTTGAATTTTCAATTGTTGCAAATTGAAGAAATTCGAAGAATTTTCTGCATCTATTTTTTGTTTAGAATTTGAGAAAATTGAAAATTCAATAATTTTGTTAAATAGTCATTCATTTTTTTAAATTCAACTGTTGAAATTGCAAATTGAATTTTCTCGATCCTTTTCGGTTGAAAATTTTACCGTTAAAAAAATTAATTTCAGGCTATTGAAAATGCTATTTTTTCATTGTTTTTTTTTTTTTTTTAATTCAACTTTTGAAAATCGAACAAAATTGAAAATTGGAAACATTGCTAGATATTCGATCTTTTTTGTTGAAAACTTAACTGTTTCAAAAAGGAAGAAAATTTAACAATTTTTTTTAAAAGTTACCATTTTCGGTTGGAAATTCAAGTTTTAAAAACTGAAGAGGATTGAAAATTCAACTATTGAAAATTAAATAAAAATAAAAATTCTACTGTTGAAAATCTGAGAAAATTGAAAAATCGAAATTTTCCTTAAAAAGGCATGCTTTTTGTATGCTAATAGAAGAAAATTAGTAATTTAATTGAATTTGGTTAAAGCCATCCTTTTTTTGTTGAACTGTCAAGTTTTAAAAATTTTTTAAAATGGAAATTAAAAAAAAATTAAAATTTCAACTTTTGAAAATTGGAGAAAATTAAAAATTCAACTGTTGAAATTATAACAGTTAATTCTATTTGATTGAAAATTCAACTATTGGAACTTGAAGAAAATTGAACCCCCTTTATGGTTTTTGGTTAAAAATTCAACTGCTAGAAATTGAAGATTATTGAATATTTGAAGACTTTATTACAATGTTATCCTTTTCGGTTGCAAGTTCAACTTTAGAAATTGAAAAAAACCACAATTGAAAATTAAAGAAAATTCGAAATTTAAATACTGAAAATGTAAAAAAATTCAAAGATCAAATATTTGGTTGAAAATTCATTCTGTTTGGTTGAAAATTCAACTTTTGAAAAATGAAAAATTTAACTTTTGAAATGATAGCAATTTTGTTAAAAAGTTATTGGGTTTGACTGAAAAGTCAACTGTTGGAAATTAAAGAAAATTGAGCATTCTTTATTATTCAAGTTGAAAATTAAAGAAAATTCAACAATTTTAAACAATGTCATTCTTTTGTTGAAAATTAAACTTTTGAAAATTAAAAAAAATATCAGCAATTGAAAATGAAAGAAAATTGGAAATTCAACTGTTGAGAATGAAAGAAAATCCAAATTTCAAATATATTTGGTTAAAAAGTTATTCTCTTTAGATGAAAATTCAACTTTTGAAAATTGAATAAAATTAAAAATTCACTGTTGGAAATATTTATAACAATTTGGTTTAGAAGATATTCTGTTTGGTTGAAAATTAAACTGTTGAAAATTTAAGAAAATTTAAAATTCAACTTTTGAAGTTTAAAACAAATTGACAGTTGAAAAAGTAAAGAAAATTGGTAATTCAACTATTGCAAATAAAAGAAAATTCAAATCGTTTGTTGAACAGCTATTCTGCTTGATTAAAAATTCAACTTTTGATAATTAAAGAAAATTAAAAATTTAATTGTTGAAATTATAACAATTTCGTTGAAAAGATATTCTGCTTGTTTGAAAATTTATTGGAACTTAAAGAAAATTTAACTTTTTAAATTCTATTTGGTGAAAATTCAACTTTTAGAAATTGAAGAAAATTGAAAATTCGACCGTTTTATTACAATAATGTCATCATTTTCAGTTGCAACTTCAACTTTTAAAAATTGAAAAAAGTCAACTGTTGAAAATTAAAGAAAATTAGACAATGGAAGAAAAATAAAAAAAATAAACATTTTATTTAAAAAAAAAAAACGTGTAAAAAATTAGATTTAATTATTTCTCAATGCATAGAGCTTTTGTGTAAAAATATAAAAGTGTAGTATAAAAAAAAATTATGATATAATAGGAGCACTTTTGACATTTTCATTCCTCAATCCTCAATCCTCATCATTCCTTTCCACTACAGAAATAGCGAATGGATAAATAGACTTAGGACTTTTTAAAATGTACATAATAGCAAATAGCAAATAATAAATAGCAAATAGCAAATAGTAAATGAGATAAGGCGCTGCACGGAAAAG
>NC_046658.1:168572164-168575617 GCF_010883055.1 Belonocnema kinseyi | reverse complement strand
CCTCTGATTTTCGAGTCCTAGGGGTGGAACAACCCTCCTCGAGGGCAGCCAGTAGGGATCGCGAAGTTGGAACTTACTGCGACCCCTTCGGGCGTCGAATTGACCAATCAGGTTGCTCCATCGATCAGTGCTTTTCACCCCCAGAGAACCCTTTATTACGAGTCGAGCGTTAATGCGCAAGAGCATTAGTGGTGCTTTTACCGTGTCACTTTGGCTTTCCACTCACACTACTTTTTTTTCTTTTTTTTTATCCTCTCATCTTTCTTTTTATTATGGATTACCCTTCATCGATTAGAGTCGAATGTGGGTTAACATAGATTGCATGAGGCTTCTATATGGTCGATGAGAAAATTATTTATTTTTTTTATTTTTACACTCACTAAATCTGATTCAGTAAAATATAAGTGATTCTCAGTCAAATTTGAATAATTGCTGTAGTTATAATTTACTCAATTACAATTAGTAAAAATACGCTGATTAAATTAGTAAATATTGATACAGGCATTTTTACACAAACATTTTTTTGGTAGGGGAAACCCTTCATTGGGTAATCATTAATTTACAATACTATAATGTACTTGGGAATTGTGAAATAAAAATTTATTTTAATTAATAGAAAAGGCACTATACGTATTACTGAATAAATTAGAATTAATTGTTTTAGGTATAATTGCGCTAATAATAATAATTTAAGTAATGTTTTAATCACGAAAAATGTCCTTGACAGTAACATATGTTTGCAATAAATAAATATATATTTCAGTTATTTTCAAATCTTTTCAATGTTTAAAATTATTTTTGAAGTTCTTCAAAAACTTCTAAATGTATTTGAAAATTATTTGAACTTTTTCTAAGACTTTGACAAGTTTGAAGCTAATACAAAATTTTCTGAAGATTTCTAAGAGAATTTTAAACAATTCTAAATTTTTGTAAATTTATGAAAATAAAGTTTTTAACTCAAAATATGACAATTCCATTCTAGGTTAAAAATGTATTTTTTAAGTTGAATCTAAATATTTTACTAAAAATTTAATTTTTTAAATTGAAAATTCACTTTTTTAATTGAAGATGTAACTATATTATACATTTCTTGATGTATTTTTAACCAAAAAAGAAAATATTTTCAAAAAAAAGAAGAACATTAAAAAAAAATTTCAATTTGTTAACTCGAAAATATGAATTCTCAACTGAAAAGTTAATGTTTCAACAAACTCATAAATTTTCTACAAAGAAGATTAATTTTCTACCTAGATTGATTCTGAAGGAAAAAAGTACAAATAAAAAAGATTTTAATTTTAAATCAGAATACTATTGAATTCATAAAAAAATACAAATTTGTAAACAAAATTGTTCAATCCTCGACAAAAAATAGTTTGGTATACACAAAAATTTACAACTTTAATAAAAAAAGATTAAATTTCTACCAAAATAAGTGAGTTTTCATACCAAAAAGACGAATTTTGAACTCAAAAGGATTTTTCAGTCAAGAAAATAAGATGAAAACTTCTGGCAAATTATAATTTTAAGGGAAAAATAATTTTTAATGCAAAATACAAATTTCTAAGAATTATATTTTTTTTATTTGCTTTAAAGTTATATGAATATTTCCAATTTTTTAAATATTTTTAATCTCTTTAAAATTTGTAAATTCTTCAATATCTTATAAAACAACTTGAATAATTCCCAAAATAATTGTATAGAAATTTACCGGATTCGGTTTTAATAACTTTAAAAATGTTCTGGAATGTTTAAAATTTTTTTTAATATATGCTCGGAAAATTCATTTTCAAAATAGAAAAATAATATTTTAAATTAATTTTCTTAAAACTCCTTAATCTTGAAAAAACTTCAAAATTAAATTTCGTAATCTTCAAAAATCTGCATTTCATTTTAAGTTTTTTGAAATCTTGATAATATTTTTTCCTTATTTTTAAAGTTTTATAAAAAGTTCTAAATCTTTTTTTAAATGATTTGAATTTTCCCTAAAAATTTAAAAAAATTCTGCAAAATTAAAAAGAAGTATGTCCTGAAAATCTTCAAGATTCTTTTTTTCCGATATTGAAAATCTTTTCTAATGTTTTAAAAGCTTTTTAAGTATTCTCTTGAAATATTTTTTTCTAATTTTCCCAGATTGGTGAAAAATAGAGACAAAAATAAAATAAAAACGTTGCCTAAATCAAGAAAATACCTTCTAAAAATATCCTTCTTATCGAAATTATTGAAGAAGAAGCAATAAATGTTTTTCTAAAAAAAAGAGAAAAAATTAATCAAAAAACTTGAGTGAAATTTTTAAAGAAATATCAAGTTTCTTTGAAAATTCCAATTGAAAAAGATGTTCTGCATTCATAAATTAATTTTTTTACAAATAAAAAGTATAAGCCAATCAAAACATCACTTTTTTTTAAAAAGCATATTTTGTTGATGTTGTTGTAAATGTCTTTTTTATTTATTATAGAAGCCAGATTTTCCTTAACTCTAATTATAGAAAGTTTTTGTTTTTGATGATTTAATACAAATTCACTTTTCACAGAGTTTCATAATAATAATTATTGAAAACGAACATTAAATTTTCAACATTGAATATCGATAAAGTTGTCGAATAAAAAAAGTATATTTGTGAACCATACCTTTAAAAACAATTTTAATGAATTAAAATTGTTTTTAATTTTGTTATGACATTATGTTATGTTTATAATATTAATATTATTGAAAATTCATGTCACCAATATCATTTGCATTTAAAAAAACAGTTTAATTGTATATTTTACTCATTTATCTCTCGTTTAAATTATATTTTTCTTATATTACAATACTTATTTATTATTGATTTTCAAAGTGAACAAAAAAGATTGCGATCTTCAAAAACAATTATAACTAATTACACATTTTTTTCAATTATTTGATAACTTCAATTATCTTAATAATACCAATTGAAAATTATGTTAATAATAGTTTTCATGTGAAATATGCAATTAAACATTTTCCAAATGAAAAAACAATTGTATTGAATTTAAACGGCTTTCAAATTTGTCGATAACAACCTTAATACATTATTTTAGCAATATTATTAATAATTCATGTTACGATAATTTGCGTTTATAAAGCAGTTTAATTGCATATTTACGTCATTCTGGTTTAATTTAAAATTTTTTTATAATGCAACACTTATTTGTTAATTATTTTCAATGTTAACAAAAAAGATTGCAATCTGCAAAAATAATTGTAACGAATTATTTTTCTTCAAAGTTTGTGATAACAACTTCAATGAATTATTTTATTGAAATTAATTGAAAATTCATGTTACCAATAATTTGCATGAAAAAAAAAACAGTTTAATTTTGTATTCTACTCATGACGAGCTTCGTGGATATTTTTCCGGTGAATCCGACCTCTGGGCTATCAATTATTGTGTGTATAATGCAGCGAGAGCTTTAGCCGATGCGAACCGTAAAA
>NC_046658.1:168562469-168572064 GCF_010883055.1 Belonocnema kinseyi | reverse complement strand
CTCTTCTTAAAATGGTCAGGAATCACGAAGAAGTGGGCAAAGGAGCATTTCTGTACAAAGCAGCGGAGGAGGCTGCTGAAACACGCGGACTTGACTTCAGTACTAGGGGTGAACAAAATGCATCAAATGTAATCTATCTCGAGTACTCACTCCTGAAAGCCCGGATTAAGAAAGCACAAGAGAAAAACTTTCGTGAACAGCTCCTCGATAAGAGGATGCACGGTATCTTCCACAGAAATGTGAAGGATCAGTCAATGTCTTGTGAGCTAACGTTTGCTTTCCTTGAATCGCCCGGATTGAAGTCTGGTACAGAGGGTTTCATTTTTGCATGCCAAGACGGTGTCATTTCCACTTTAACATACACATGCACATCCCGAGCATTTAGCTCACATACTATCTAGTTGTCCAGCTCACGCGGGAACGACCTACATTCAAAGGCACAATGCGGCACTAAGAGTACTTTATTACCATCTCTGTCACTCCTACGGCATTCACCTTAATATCACTCCTCTAAATGCTCCTAGGGAAATTGATTCAATTTTCGAGAATGGGAAGTGCCGCACATACTGGAACTTTATATTCTCGACAATTGTTTCTGTTGCTCACTCGAGGCCTGACATGGTTCTTCTTGACTTCGAGAAGCGAACCATGTTCGTTATCGAATTTTCGGCACCAGCTGACAAAAACATCATAGCCAAGGAGAATGCAAAGAAAGAGACGTATCGAGACCTTATAAGGGAGTTGCAACGATTGTACCCGGAATATTCTGTTAAACTGATCGTCCTTATCATCGGCGCTCTTGGAGGTGCCAAGCTTTCACTTGCTAATAGCCTAAAAAGCATCCCCGCGTGTCAAAAATATGCTAGAACACTTGCGGGAAAAATGCAGAAGGCGGTTGTCCTTGGGTCGCTCCGTGTTCTTAGGGTGCACGAGGCTTTTGCTAGCTCGTCGTATTGATTCCTTCACAGACTGTAACCACCTATCTCACGGTTGTGAGACGTGGTTGTGGCTGAAATTTTACCGCGATTTCGCTGGAAGCGGGTGCAATTTTTCAGATTAGCACCCGCTCCCGGCGAAATCCTGCGGTTGTCCTTATAACAAATTTTTAATTATATATATATATAATTTCAAACTTTTCTTACAGTCCAACACTTTTTTGTTGCATCTAAAAACGAAACACTTATATATACTCCGTTATTCCCGTTCATCAAAAAAAATTTTTTGATAAATTTTCAGTTTAAAAAACTAAGAACTTAATCAAAAAGAAAACAAATTCGATTGTGTCCGTTTTTATAATTATAAAAGCACCAAATTTCACATTTATATCACTTTCACAACACGTTTGAATCTTTCATTTCAGAGTATCACAGGGCTGCAGGAAACTATCGGAAATTCCTTGACAAAAATTAGTGTTTATTTAAAACGTATGAAAAATGCAGTCTTTTCAGACTAGATGGATCTTGGAATCAAAAATTTTGTAAATTAAATATTTTTTTGAAAAACAATCTTCTCCATCATCCCGCTCGGAAACGAACCGCAGAACTTCCGATTCCCGGTCGGGTGCTTTTTCCTTAAACTGCTAGAGAAGAAGATCTTTCTTCAGAAAAAAATGTAATTTATAAAAATTTTAATTCCAAGATCCGCATCTATTCTGAAAAGGCGTTAAGAATTTCTGTTATTCATTTATGATAATACAGATTTCATTGAAAAATTTTAACTTGTAATAACTTAACCTGGCTAAATAATGCGTGTATTTCTGAAGAAGGATTCTTCTTTCTATCTCTCTAGTAGCTTCAGGGAAAACAACCCGACTGGCAATCGAAAGTTCTGTGGTTCGACTTCCAGCGGAGCCAAGCAGATCTTTTTCAGACAAAACTTAATTTACAAAATTATTAATTCATAGATCCATCTAGTTTGGAAAGACTTTTTAAGAATTCTTGATGTATTTCTATGATATAATTATTTTTCAACTATCAATAATGGTATTATTGGTATCAATGGATGACGTTCTTTCATTTTTTCAAACTTAAAATGCATACAAATGAAATTCCATAGCCAGATTTTGTTGATATTTCCATCATACCTATCATTGACTAGCCCACTACCTTTTACAGCTAATACATCAAATTTTAAAAATTAATACTTTTTTCATACGCACTTTTTCTAAGCAACATAAACTTCCCCAGCAAGAATCTTGCCCATACATGAAAATAACATAAAAAAAAAAGATTAACAAAAGAAGATTTTTGAGCATTCTTATTTGAGTCACCATTTTGAACTGAAGAGCGAAGCATCTTTCTTCGTGTTTTTTTTTTTGGATGGGTCCATTGTATCCCGGTGTTACGCGTAGGTGCGAGAGGGGCCCACATTTAATAGGTATTAAGTAGGTACCCCAACATCCGAGTGGACCGAGTGCTTGTCTAATTGTAAGAATGAGTTTGAAGTGTATAAAGCGACTAGGGAAATAACAGGTATATACCTAAGGTGTAGTAGCGAAGAGGATGGAGCCGATTTCCGGTTCATTCAACGTGTCTTCATTGTCCCTTCCTCTATGCATCTATGGTATATGTACGATTGTACGGTCAGAAGTTTGCTTTTCGAAAAAGTCAAAAAGTGCGGAAGAGGGCGGTCTCACACGAACTTTCTCATGGAAAGAGATTTTTGGCTTCTTGATTTATCGCCGGAATAGATACCGCCCGGAATCTACACAAGACGATCAAAGCTTCCGGTTCGATGGAATTGGAACCTTAAATTTACCTTGACCACTCAATATTATCAAAATTCTAGAAATGGACTAGAACATGAATGATTCTTGTTTTAATATGCTAATTCTTGTCTCGTCTCGATTAAACGAGATTATCGCAGTACGAGCGAGAACGATCGAGAACTAAATTATATACAATTATTTTAACATTTTATTTGTGGAAGAAGAACAATAGTGAAAATCATCCAAAAACAGCAATATGAATGCAAGTTTATGAGCAAAAATTAAAGTATATCCTTTTGAGCTAAAAAATTTGTAAGGTTTTAAAGCAACGTGAATATCACATTTTCGACATCTTAAATCTACAGGATTTACAAAATCACTCGCAATCCCAGTGTGAAAGATATTTTAAAGTGAATTTGCTATAACTTACATGAAAATTTTACTTAAAAAAATTTTAAACATGATTTAATTTTAATTTAGCCTGAGGAACATGGCAAATAAAACACAAATCAAATTTCCGATAGTCGACAATGAATTTTTTTCGAGTCCATATGCACCTCATTACAAAAAAGTTATATTCAGTCGCTTTCATGAAAGACTGATTCATGAAAATTCACCTTTTTGGTTTTATTCAACTTTTTTTCAATTTAAAAATAAAAAATGCTTTCTGGTTCAAGTGTCAAATATTATATTTTTATTAAAAAATCATCTTTTTAAACTGGTAATTTAACTTCTTTTGGTTGAAAGTTTAACTGTTTGATTGAAAATTCTTTTTTTTTTTTGAAGATTCATAATTTCAGTTGAAAATTGATCTCTGCGAGGCTTTTTTAAATGAGAACTCAACTATTATATTTTTGGTTAAAAATGGATATTTTTTAGTTTATAAATTTCAAAATTCAAATATTTGTTTGAAAATTGTTGTCATTTATTTAAAATTTTTCTTTTCTTGTAGAAACTTAATCTTCCTGGTTGAAAATTCAGCTTTTTGGATACAAATTAAATGATTTGATTTAAAATGTAATTATTTTGTTGAAAATGTAACAATTTTGTAAAATTTTTGGATATCATTCTTGAAAGTTTAAGAATTTGATTGACATTTTCTTTCTTTCCCGGCGAAACATTTTTTTTTAATTTAACTATTATGTCCAAAATGCGACTTTCTGGTTTGGAAATTCATCTCCTTTTGCATAGATGACATAATTTTTGGTTAAAAATACAACTGGCCGACCAAAAATTAATTTTTTTCGGCCCATAATTAACCTTTCTGTTGAAAATTCACGCATTTTCGGCATTTAGTTAAAAATTTATTTCCTTGCTTGAAAATTTAATATCTTGCCAAAAATTCTTTATTTTTTATTGAAAATTAATTCTTCCGATTGAACTATTAATTATTCAATTTTTCATGGAAATTGTACCTTTTTTAATTAAAATTCATAAATTTTATGAAAATTAATATATTGTCTTAAAAAATCGTTCTTCGTGTTAGAAAATGTATCCTTCTGTTTAAAAATTTAACTCTATGATATGGAAAAATTATCCATTTCGTAGAAAATCCGCCATTTTGTTTATAAATTTCACTGTTATTTATTTAGAATGAAAACCTTTTTCGGTTGCAATATGAACTATTACTTTTTTTATTAAAAATCCATATTTTCTGATTTAAAAATCAACTTCTTGGTTGAAAGTTACTTATAACGGAAATTAATTTTCACTAATAAAGTTATAGTTTTATATTAAAGTTAAAAAAATCATCAACCTGTTCAAATATTGTGAATTTGTACATTTCTGCTTGGATAATTTGATATTCCTGAAATTTTCGCGTAAAATTAGGCATAAATTAAAAAATAATAATAATTTAGGGAGATCCATATACAATCAATAATTAGGCTACGTTCATTGAGGGCCAATATAAGCATTAAAAATTGAATGAAAAAAATTGGATTTCTACTTCATTTATTAATTGAATTGATTGAAAACTACTTTGATGAATTATTATGTAAATTTTGTTTTCCAGCCAATGCATTTCATCTACTTAATTCCTATTATTTAAAGTTCTTAAAACTTTCCTTTTTTTGAAAATTAAAAAAAAAATTAAATTGACAGACACGTTCGACAGCCAATGAGAACATTTCTAATAAATCGAGACTGCGAAAGAATCGAGTATGAAGAAATGACATTCGATGGGCTCGTTTGGAAATGTTCTCGCTAATCGAATAAAATTTAACTAGAAACGAGAATTTCTCGTCTCGGTATTCAACTCTATAGGTTCACCCAAGAAAATCTTTTGATTAGTCTAATTTGATTGATTATACCTTTGGTTGATCCAATTAATGGCTTACCATGAAACAGTGTCATCTTGGGTATATTATTTAGTAGTTTATTCATCTCTTAAATAACACAAGACGAGATAATTCTTTATTCTTATCATCTTTTTTTTCTATTCCTTATCTTCACGTACTTTTAACATAATCATACTTAATCCCAATCGATTCTGTTTTCGGATCACTTATTTGAATAAGGATCACCGAGAAGCCCTCAACAAAATATTTTGGTTGAATCTCGGGTTGCATGAACAACATTTTCTGCTTGATTTTATTAAAATTCTTCAATTATTTGGTACATCCAAACGAAAAATAGTCTAGAATTAGTAAAATATTTTCTGAAACCAACAAAACCACTTAAAGAAATTTCCTTCTGTTTCAGATCGATGCTTCTTGACACAAATCGAATTTCCTATTATTTTTATGGTTTTAAAATAAATTTCATTTGCTTCAAAAAGAGTTTTTTTGCCGAACAAACTATCAACCTTTAACTTCACCTTTTCAGAAAAATAATTCTGTTTGTGTAAAAAAAAATATTCAAGTGGTTCAAAACAAAACAGGCATACTTTTGTTTCGAGGCAACTTTTTCTCTGAGTGAAGATTCAACCAAAAAATTTGAATTAATGAAGCAAACGAATTTGGCCAACTAAACAAAAATTGGGTTTCTTTAAAATTTTGGTTCATTTATGTTTTCTGAAATAAAAAATTCCGGTCAACAAAACAATTTTGTCCACATTAAAGCAGCTAGGTTATCGCTCACTTATCGCGTGCTTTTGTCTCTTGATTTTTTGGCTTCCACCTAGTTTGACAATTTATCATAATATACGCCAGTTTGAAACTTTATAAAATTCTCTTTTCACTTAAATCTGTTTCGACGAAATGTAAATTCTTTAGTGTGAATTGGAATATCAAATTCTCATCATTGCAGATTGAAATAATAAATTTCATATATCTTTTAAAGTTGTATGTGTGTACAGTTGCACTACAGTTACTAATTACCAATTGTATGATGATTAATTACTAATTATTTTTAAAGTTTATATAATTGTTGATAATTTTAATATGTTGATAATTATGATAACTAATTACCAAATTATGATATAATATACAGTTACAGTAAAGCTACCAATTACAGCGTTGGCTCAATCTTTATTCAAATAATATAGTATTGTAGCTTTTACATCATCATTAATTTTCTATAAAAAGGGAATTGTTCTTACTGACTAAAAATTTGAACTTTGGATTTGCCAATGAATTCAGATTCAGATTCAGATTGATTTTCTAAATGTTCTTAAAGCAACAATTGGATTTTTCAACTTTTTTTAATGTCGCATAGTTCGACCGGACAATGGAATTTTTGATTTTTTAAAAAGCATTATCACGATTGAAGCAAAAACTATGAAATGGTTGAAAGTAGATTTTCAGATCACTTTATAAGATGAAGAGGTTTTATTTATTTTTTGTTCATAACTTGCATATCTTCACAAAAAATGGTCGAAATTGAATAACTTATTCCAATAAAAACATTAAAAATCACTGAATTTTTAGCTATACATATTTTAAATTAATAAAATCGTCAAATATAAATCTTAAAAATGGAAGTATTTTAAATTGAAAATTGTCAAAATTGAAGAAATTTCAATATTAATAAATCTTCAAAATTGAATTATCCCAAAAACACATTTAAAATTAAATATACCTGTAAAATATTTAATTTGGCACTTAAAAATTGTAGAACTTTTAATTATAAATCTTTGGAATTGAAAAATATTTAATTTTGAACATTTAAAATAAAAATTTTGCAACTCTTAAGTTTTGAAATTTAAAATTCTGTAATTTTGATAATGTATAGATTTAAAATTTTATCAGTTTGGAAGATGTATAATTGAAAACTCTTGACTTTTGATCTGAAAATTCACAAAAATGTAAGAAATTTGATTCATACATTTTTTTAAATTGAAGAGTTTTCAATTGTTAATCTTCTAAATTGTAATAATCCAAAAAAATATTCAAAATAAAATTATTTTAATTTATGTCTAATTACACATTACAAATTAAAGGATTTTCAATTGCAAATATTAAAAATTGAAGAATTTTTTAATGCAATTCTTTCAAATTGAACCATTAAATAAGACGTTTAAAACTACATATACCTCTAAAATATAAATCTTGGAATTTAAATAATTTTCAATTTGATATAGTCAAAATTCAATAATTTTCCATTTTTACTCTTCGTACTTGCAGAACTTTATTTTGTAAATCTTTGAAATTAAAGATTGAAGAATTCTTAATTTCAAATCTTAAAAATTGAACTATTAAATAAGACGTTAAAAACTACATCCCTTTAAAATATAAATCTTGAAAGTAAAACATGTTCAATTATATATTTTCAACATTTGAAAAATTACGCAACTTCTAAATTTACAGTTTAAAATTCTATAATTTTGATGATTTCAATTTGAGATTTCATTAGATTGAAATATTTATAAAATGAAAATTTTTGATCTTGAAAATCATAAAAATGGAATAATATTACCTTTTGAAATTTCCAAAATTGAACTATTTAGAAAAAGTAAAAATTACATAATTTTAAACTAAAAACATTTCAATGATTGATTATTCAATTGAAAATCTTAAAAATTCAAGAATTAAACTTTTTTGACAATCAGTGCACTTTGAAATATAAATCTTGAAAACTAAATAATTGAATATTCTATATTTTCGAAATTAAATCATTTTAAATTGCATCTTTTTAAAATTGAAAAGTTTTTAATTTATAGAATATTTACAAATAAAATTGAAGTCTCTAATTTTGAAAATTTACAATACAAATGGAAATCTTTAATTAAATTTAAAATTATTCAAGAGTCAAGTTTTATAATACAAAATTCTGTAATTTTGATGATTTGCATTAAAAAATTTCTTTAATTTGGAAGATTTTAAATTGAAAAGTCTTGAATTTTTATCTTCAAAATCAACCAGAAATTTAGAAATTTTTGTTCATGCATTTTTTGAATTAAAGAGTTTCCAATTGTAAATCTGATAAATTGAATTATTAACAAAAAATTTAACATTACATCACTTTGAACTATTTATTGTTTATTTATCTGTTGTGCCTTTAATTGTAAATCGTAATCATTGCAAAATTTTAAATTGCAAATCGTTAAAGATAAAAAAATTTGAATTGTAAATTTCCAAAAAAATTGAATTATTTGAGAAAACGTTGAAATCAAAATGATTAAAATTGTCTGAATGCCAATAAAACTAGTTTTATGTTCAATTTAATTAATGATTCTTAATTATATTTCATAGTACTCTTATTATTTAGATTACAGGAGAATTTGCTTATCCAAGAATCTAAGTGTATAAATGGATTTTTTGAAGATATAATCTGTTACAGTCGAAACTCGTATACTGAACAATTTTGAATTGAAGATAAAAAAATATTAATATTTAAAATTCAGCAAATAATCAGCTGTGCAAATTCCCGGGGGCAAATTAAAATGTAACTATATTTTGAACTATTATTATAAAGTTAAAAATATTCGATGTTATTATAAATAATAAAATTTATAATTTAATGCTCTTCCTCTCTCCCATTTCTCTTTCACTTTCCAATATCTGTGACTGTATTTTGAATTTCCATAAACAAATCATCTTTCCATAATTTTTTATTATTTATGACAAGGGTAGAAAAATTTTCACGCCATTTTTATGAGGATTTTATTTCAAACGGGAGAAATCGTGCAGACAAAACGAATTCCTGGTTCATGTCCTCGCGATGCTCATCTAATTCGGTTAGAATCAAGTTTAAGGATGAAACCGTCGTGTCGTTTAAGCCCCCTTGTTATTCTTCCTGAACGAAAAAAAAATTAAAAAGGGGAAAGGGGAAAGTCGGGGAGAGAACGATCGTCGAACATTTGTGAGGATCCCACGACTGTTTGGCGATAGCTGTGCCAACTTGTTTCGAACACGCAACCCAATTTGTCTACGTCTCGTTGTTTTACCACCGCGATTCGCGAACGATCTTCAAGCATCCATTTCAAGATCGAGTAGATCAGAAATTATCAAATTTCTTGATTTATGACAATTTTAGAAAAGAAAAGAATTTTTTATTATATTATTTAATGTTACTATTACTTTGGATAACGTCCATCAATTATAATATAATAATTTTTCTAACAGGGATTTCGAAAGACGGCGCATTATTTCAAAGAATAATCAAACTTTTTGGAAAGCTAACGAGATTTTTGTCTGGGCCAGATCTGGCTTTATCTAGATTGTCTAGTCTGGAAGATGTAATCTAGCCCAGGTCGAATTTTATCTAGACCGTCTACCTTAGAAAGTGGTCTGACCGAGGACTGGCCCTACTCAGCTAGCGAAGAACAATAAATTCTAAGTTTATTCTGGCAGGTCTACTCTGGTCAATCAGGACTGGTGTTGATCAACTATCCAAGAAGAAGAAAAGTTCTAAGTTTGGTCTGGTACGTCTGTCCGGTCTAGGTCTGACACTAAACAGCTAGCCAAGAACAATAAATTCCAAGTTTAGTCTGGCAGGTCTACTCTG
>NC_046658.1:168560349-168562369 GCF_010883055.1 Belonocnema kinseyi | reverse complement strand
TTGGCCTGAAACGTTTTGTGTTGTCCAGGTTTCACGCTGTTCAGCTGTCCAAGAACAATAAATTCTAAGTTTAATTTGGCAAGTCTTGTATGTGCCATCAGGGCTGGTGTTGATCAGATATTCAAAAACAAAAAATATTCTAAGTTTGGTCCGATACGTCATGTCTGGCCCAGGTCTAACGCTAAAGATCTAGCCAAGAACAATAAATTCCAAGTTTAGTCTGGCAGGTCTACTCTGGTCAATCAGGACTGGTGTTGTTCAACTATCCATGAAGAAGAAAAGCTCTTAATTTGATCTGAAAAATCTTAACTGCTCCAGGTTTTTACGTTGATCAGCTGGCCAAGAACAATAAATGCTAAGTTTAGTCTGGCAGGTCTACTCTGGTCCATCAGGTTGATCAGCGATTCAAGAAGAAGACAAGTTTTAAGTTTGGTCTGCAAAGTCTTATCTGGTCTAAGTTTCACGCTGATCAGCTGTCCAAGAATAATAAATTCTAAGTTTAATCTGGCAAATATGCCATTAGGACTGGTGTTGATCAGCTATCCGAAAACAAAAAATTTCTGCGCACGATCTTGAGAGACTGTTTAGTTTGTTAGAGATTCAGTTTTCAAAGTTTTTTTCAAGATTTCAAGAGTTTGATGAAGTGACTGAATTTTTTTAATGAATTTTTTTAGGGATTTCCAGGGATTTTATAATATTTGAAACGATTTTAACGATTTCATGGGATTTCAAAGGACTTCAAAAGATTTAAAGAGATATTTAAGTATTTTTACGAATTTTAAAGAGTGTCTTGGAATTTTAATAGGATTTCGGAGATTTTAAGAGATTTTGAGGGATTTTAAGGGATAATAGAGGATTTCAGCGGATTCTCAGGAGCTTTGAATTATCTTAAGGAATTAAGAACGATTTCGGCGGATTACAAAGGATCTTAAAGAATTTCAGGGATTTGAAAACATTTAAATCGGTTTCTATGATTTTACAGGATTTTAAAGGATTTCAAAAGACAGCGAAGTTTTTTAATGAAATTTTAAGAATGCCAGGGAATTTTAATGCGTTTTGAAGATTTTAAGATATTTTTAAGAGTTACGATGAGTTAACGGGATTTCAAAGGATTTTAAAGGATTTCGAGAGAAAACAAAGTTTTTCCACGAATTTTAAAGCATTTCAGGAACTTTAATGAAAAATTAAGAGATTTTAAGCGATTGTTAGGGAGATTAAGAAATTACAAGCGATTTCGCTGGATTACAAAGGATCTTAAGGAATTTCCGCAATTTTAAGACATTTTAAGGGAAATCGATGATATCACGGGATTTCAAAGGATTTTAAAGGATTTTAAGAGATGCCAAAATATTGTCACGAAGTTTAAAGAATGTCAGGGAATTTTAATTGGTTTCGAAGATTTTAAAAGATTCCTGATCTTCAAAATCTTAAAAACTTAAGAATTTTGTTTACACAAAAATTGAACGATCTTTAGATGCAAATCATAAACGGTGAATTGTACAAAAAAGAAAAAAAAACACTCAAAATTATATAATTGAAAAATATATCAAACTTAAAAAACAAATAAGTTCCAATTCTATATTTTCAAAATTGAATTATTTTTAATCTTATATATTTTTGGAATTCAAGAATTGAACATTTGTATTTGAATTGTAAATGTTTGAAATTGAAAAAATTTTATTTTGGAAATTTACAATGAAAATTATGCAACTTTTAAGTTTTATAATTTAAAATTCTGCAGTTTTTATCATTTTCATTTGAAATCTCATCAGCTTGGAGGATTCAGAATTGAAAACTCTTTTGGCTTTCGATCCTCACAATAATAATAATTTAATAATTTTTAATACTTCATCTTTTTAATTAAAAATTTGTCAATTTTTATTCTATACTATTCTACTCTATACTATTCTACTATATACTATTCTATTCTATTCTATTCTATTCTATTCTATTCTATTCTATTCCATTCTATTCCATTCTATTCCATTCTATTCCATTCTATTCCATTCTATTCCATTCT
>NC_046658.1:168557360-168560249 GCF_010883055.1 Belonocnema kinseyi | reverse complement strand
TCCACTCCACTCCACTTCACTCCACTCCACTCCACTCCACTCCACTCGACTCTACTCTACTCTACTCTACTCTACTCTACTCTATTCTATTCTATTCTATTCTATTCTATTCTATTCTATTTCTATTCTATTCTATTCTATTCTATTTCTATTACAAAAAAACATTTTAATTTATACACCTTAAAAATTGAATCATTTTTAATTTTATATTTTAAAAATTAAATAATTGTCAATTCTGTATTTTTAAAATTGTAGAAATTTTCATTTTAAATCTTAAAATGAAAATTTTGTTTTTATATTTTCCAGGTTGGGTTTTTTCAATTCACAAGATTTTGAATTGCAAACTCTTAATTTTTTATCTATAAAGTCATCCTGAAAAAATTCATTGAAAGTACATAATTTAAAACTATAAACATTTTTAAGGAATTCAGTCTTTAATTGTAAAGTGTAAAAATGTAGACAATTTGAATTGCAAATCACAAAAAAAACGTTTAAAATTGCATACATTTGAACTACATTAATCTTGAAAATTGAATAACTTTAAATTCTATATTTTTTAAATTCAAATTTTTTAAATATTTGTGTCTTTCATTTCGAAAATTTACAATTAAAAATTATAGAATTTTTAAGTCTTGCAATAAAAATTTGTATAATTCAAAATCATCGAAATTTAAAAATTTTAATCAGTGTCTTAACAAAATATCTTATTACGATATAAAATCTCAAATTCTCATTCCTGTTGAGATGAAATCTTATATTTCAGTAAAAGTTACTGATGACTGAAAGCCGATTTAAATTAAAATTTAAATATTTATTTAAGTTTAGAATTATTAGGTACATATTTTAATTTGGTAACTAGCCAATCAATAGAAAAAACATATAATTTTAGTGTCAAATAAACTATGTTTATTTTATATAGATGGTGTGCAAGGATTAGATTTAAATTTAAAATCTCTTGAGTAAATCAATAAGCTGATTGGTTAGATTAACGGGTAGCATCTCAATCCCAAAAATTTATTTAAATCGTTAATTTTACTTGTATCCTTTAACGGTATTAACACATTAAAAATAGGCGGATCCCCAAGTCCAAATTTCGAAAATTGATTTATTCTAAAAGAAAAAAATATCTATTTTTTTGCTATTGGTAAATAAACTATGTTTATTTTAAATAACAGGCATGAAAGGATTAAATTTAAATTGGAAATCTATTGAGTGATTGGTTGGATTAACTGTCAGTAGTTCAAATTAAATCATTTTTTTAATACACATTAGAAATAGAAGGATCTTCAATTGCAAATCTTCAAAATGGAACTATTCCAAAACAAGAAACCTTTAATAAAATTTCTTTACTAGTGGTAAATAACAAATTTTTATTTTAAATAGAAATTTTAAAGAGGATTAGATTTAAATTGAAAATCTTTCGAGTAAATTCATAATCTGATTGGTTAAATTAGCTGATAATTATTCAATCCAGATTCTTAGAAACAGAAGGATCGAAAAGGATCTTCAATTGCAAATATTCAAAATTGAACTATTCCAAAAGAAGAAACATTAATTTTTTTCTTGCTACTTATAAATAAGAAATGTTTATTTTAAACTAGGTGTGAGAAGATTATATTCAAACTGAAAATCTCTTGAATGAATACATAATCTGATTGGTTGGATTAACTGGTAGTGGCTCAATCCTCGATTTATTTGAAATAGGCTGACTAAAATCTACAAGGTAAACTAGAATTTCGAGTTTAAGAGATGAAAAAGGAGGATTTAATTTTGAAATTTTAACTGGCCCTGGGTCGAGTTAATCACCATTGATTGTTGGAATCTTTTGAGATTTGAGACGGTAACAACACTTCTGGTGGATATTGTGGGATTTAAAATCATTCAAAGGGGATCACAAAAGGGTGAGCTGCTTGACTCGACTTCTCTTTCTTAAACTTGCGGAAAATCGTTTTCTCACAGTCCTGATGCTGTTTAGGTTCAGCTCAAGCTAAGTCGAGATTTTCGCACTGCTTGAATTTTGACTTGAAAGGGAACTTTTAGAATTCATTGGAAAAATAGAAGAAAATAGAGGATTTTAGTCTTTATAATGAAATGACGGAGTAGTTTGGCTACAAAAAAAATCCTATTGGCTTTTAATTTCCTTTGAGATTCGTAAAATAAATGTAAATACGGCACATTGAATTCAATATGAAACACTTTCAACTCCTGAGATTTCAACTCGAATATATTGCATTTAAAAAATATAATTTAACTTTCAATCAAAACAAGTGAATTTTAAACAAAAAAGTTTATTGTTCCTTAAAAAGATAAAATTTCAAAAGACTTTTCTACCATTTAAAAAGAAAATTTTCGATCCAAAGGGTCATAATTTGGATAAAGCAGTTAAATTTTTTTGAAAAAAAAAAATTATCAAAATAGTTGAATTTTCCAACTAATGGTGGAAATTTTAGAACCAAAAAAATTAAAATCCAACCAAAAGTGATCCGAAAGTTAAATCTTCAACAAAAAAATAAATTTTCAACCCAGAAGAGATGAGATCTACCACGAATTTTCAACCAATTTTTACCATTTTCAACCAAAAGTAATTTTTTAACAAAAAAAAATTAATTTTTAACCCAAAATACGAATTTCCAACAAAAAAAATTAATTTTAAACGATTTTTTTAGACAGTTGTATTTTCAACAAAAAAGTTGATTTTGTACTAAGAAATATGGATTTTCAAACGAGAAAAAATACTTTTGTTTAATAAATTATGAATTTTCTACCAAAAGAGAAATTTTTAACAGAGGGTGTTTGGAATGCTAGGGGAGTAAATGATCTCAAGGTAAAAGAATTGCGGGAAACTATGGACGCGAAGAAACTAGATATTTTATGCGTGCCCGAAACAAA
>NC_046658.1:168518082-168557260 GCF_010883055.1 Belonocnema kinseyi | reverse complement strand
TCTGAAAAATCTCTATCCCATCCACACACTACTCCTTTCCCCTGCCGAGTGAGTCACGCCTACCCCGAAAGGGAAATGGCTTAATGGTGTAATAATAATGCTTGAGTACTCAACTAAATATTTAAAGAGTCAATCAATAAAGATTAATTTAAAACCAAATAGTTGAATTTTCAACAAAAATTAATTTATTAAACCAAAAATGAAATGTTCATTTGTAAAAACTATAATTTTATAACAAAACGAATTTTACAATTATTTTAATAAAACAATTAGAAGTAATTTTTAGAAGCCAGTTGAATTTTTAACTAAAAAAGATTATTCCTTAAGCGAAAGTAGAATTTTCAAAATTTTCAGTTTAAAAATTAATTTTGGAAGAAAACTAATTTTTAATTGAATAGTTCAATTTACTTCCAAATTTTTTAATTTTCAAACCGAACAGACGAATTTTTTATAAAACAGATCAATGTTCAACTAATTATTAAATATTTCTAGCAATTATCTAATAAACAGATTAATTTGCAATGGAAGTTGAAATTTTAATTAAAAAATACGAATTTTCAAAAAATAGTTGAATCCATGCTCACAAATAATTAATTTTTAACCGAACCAAAAGATGAATTTTTTATAAATTAGTTGAAGCCTCAACCAAATAGATGAAGTTTCAATCAAGAAAGATAAATTTTGAATCAAGTGATAAAATTTTTAGCTGAAAAAGTTTTTTAAATCAATAATAACATTTTCAGTGAAAAAAATTAATTTTTAAACAAAATGATTTTTCAACCGGTTGAATTAAGCCAAAAAGACGAATTTTGAACAAAATAGTTCATTTGAAATCAGAATGATGACTTTTCTAAAATAAATTATGAATTTTCTACCAAAAGACACATTTTTAACAAAATAGTTGAACCCTCAATGAAAGAGATGAAGTTTCAATAAATGAAGATTAATTTTAACCAAATTAAATCAATTTTCTACTAAAATGATTAATTAATTGCAGCAATGTTTTGAAAAATAGTTCAATTTTAAACAAAATAGTTCAATTCTGAACTAAAAGAGTTTTTTATTAAACCTAAAAACCCAATTAGCATTTGGAAAAAATAATTTTTTTTTTGCTTGAATAGGAACTAAATTAATAGAAGCCAATAAGAAAATCCAACAACTTTCGGTTAAAAGCTCTTTCTGTTTGGCTAAAAAGTCTACTATCATAATTCTCGTTCGGAATTCAACTTAAAAATTATTTTATTTAACTAGGTATTTAATACAGCAGTAAATTGTTAAAAATTCGACTACTTTTGTTTGAAAGTAAAACTACTTTGTTCCAAAATTCACTTTTTTAGTTGGAGATTCATCTTTTTCTTTGAAAATTCAAACTATTTGATCAGAAATTTAACTATTTTGTTGAAAATTATTTTTTTTTCTGCGAAACAATTTTTTAATTATTCTGCTTGTGATTCAAAATGTATTCTTTTAATTTTAAATCGATTTTAACTATATAGTTTAAAATTCAACCATTTCGCTGAAAATTCATCCTTTTTTGCTTTTGACTAGAAAATGTAGCTACTTTGTTGAAAATTAACTTTTTGTGTCAAAAAGTCATATTTTTTTATTAAAAATTTAACAATTCGGCTAAAAATTGATATATACTGTTGAAAATTAGGTTGAACTTCCATTTTCCATACTTGAAAGTCTTTCTGTACTTTTTTAAAAATGCAATTTTTTAGTTTTAGTTTTTTGGTTAACAAAGTAAATTTTTTTGTTGAAAATTAATTTCTTTATCTGAAAATTTAGCTATTCCATTTTTGGTTGAAAAATTTATCCTTCATAACCATAAGTTGAAGAATTAACTATTTAAATATTAATTCGACCGTTTTGTGTTAAAAACTCATTTCTTTTGGTAGAAAAACTTTTTTGTATAATTTTTTGGATTTATAAAAAACAGAAGATTATTTACGGTATTCGATAATTTTGATAGTGCGCGCCTTTAAATTAAAATTTGTATTGCTAACCTAATCTTTTAAAAATTAACTTCAAGAATTAAACGTCTTCGAAAAAAAATTTGTTTCAAATTTTAAAAAGCCTTCATATCTCAAATATTTTGCTTTGAAGTTGGAAATATTGAAGAATGGTTATTTGATGAAATGTTTATTCAAAATAGAAAAAGGTTACAATACCTACAATATATCCTCGAGTTTAAAATATTTTGAAGATGAAGAATTAGTACGCAGGTGTGAAGGGTTTTGAATTTGAAAGAGGCCTTCAGATCCTATAAGGAATTTTACTTTGACTTTTATATTATCTTAAATCTGAATTTTTATTTTTATTTTTGTATCTATAATTCAATATATCAATTTAAATATTTTTGAGTCTTTTTTACTGTTAAAACATAATAGACATTAAAAAGTCCATTTGAAAAAAAATGGTTAAAATTTAATAAATGATGGCGTTTTTAAGAAGAAACTATTTTTTAAAAGAAATAACTGTATTTGAAGATTGTAAATTTATTTTCCAAATAGAAAACAATAAAGTTGTAAAGAATTTTTCCCCAAAAAAATATGCCATGAATTATTAAAATTCAAAAGTTTTTCAAAAGTGGTAAACTGAGCTTTTTATCATTTTATTTGATCAATTTTCATTTTATTTTGTATTATTTTTTAATTTTTATTGTGGATTTTGAAATATTGCAAAAAACTAAATAAGCGACACCACGAAGAAAAAAATCAAAATATCATACGGAAAATTGATGGAAAATAGACTTTATTAGTAGCAATGAAGGAAAAAGGTATAGGTTTTTTGAGGAAGAAAATTTAATTTTGTATTAGAAATAAATTTGCCTTTTTTGATTATTTTTTATTTTTACTATGGACTTTTAAATGATGCAGAAAAACTGCGGTTTTTGAGAAAAAAACTGTTTGCTTTTATTTTTTAAGTTGAAATAAATGAACCCTTTTTCATTATTATTAATTTTTATTGTAAATATTGAAAGAGTGCGAGAAACTTATAATGAAACCAAATTTTTTTCTCCAAAACAATAAAAAAATATCAAATGGAAAATGTATGGTTGAAAATTCATCATTTCTAGGTAAAATCTAACACTCTTTCTTATTTTAAATTATTTTTCTTAGGTGAAACTTGAACTGATTGCTTACACATTTTTTTTTTGGTTGTTGATCATTAATTTGAGTTGAAAATTCGCTTGTCTTTTTTATTGTTAAAAATTCCTCTTATAGGTTGAAAATTAAACTTTTAGTCGACCATTCATATTCTTGGGTTACAAAAATTTTTAACTGTTTTGTAGAAAATTGTTTTTTTTTTTACTGAAAATTAATTTTTTCGAATGAAAATTGAACTAATTCATTTTTGGTTAAACATGGTTATTTTTTGGTTTAAAAATGAATAATTAATAATTTGTTGAAAATTTCTTCTTTTGTTGTTGTAAAAAGTTCACCTTCTTGGATGAAAATTCAACTTTTTGGTTGAAAATTGCAAAAAGGACAAGATATTTGAAAAAAATTAATTTTTTTTTTTCGGAAGAAATACAAAAAAAAATCATTTTTCTATTATTCAAAAAAAGTTTGGAAAACAAAAGTGGGGTTTTTGAGAACATACATTTTTTTATTAGAATAACTGTATCATTTATTTTTTATTATCATGGATTGTAATTGAGTGCAAAGAAATGGATAAACTACACCAGAAAAAACTTTTAAATCTTAAAATTTGAGAAGAGTGTAAGGTTTTGAAACGAAAATGAAAATATATATTTTTAAACAGATTGAATCTTCAACCAAGAAGATAAATTTTCTACCAAAACTGGAACAGTTAAATTTTCATCTAAGGACCTAATTTTTTATTTAAAAAATGAATCTTTTGTAAACCAGTTGAAATTTCTATCAGATATTTGAATTTATTACCAGATAAAACTTTTAGCAGAAAAATTAAATTTTTACCCCAAAAAAATAATTTTTTATAAAGTAGTTCAATTTTCAAACAAAGAGATGAAATTTCTACTAAAATGATGACCTTTTTCTGCAAAAAATGAGTTTTTTAATAGCTAATTAACTGTTTGAATAAACGAGACGAATTTTCAAAAAAATATCTCTTCTAACCAAATAGTTCAATTTTCAACCAAGAAGATTATTTTTCTATCAAAAAGATTATTCTATTTTTTGTTGAAAATTAATCTATTTTGTTGAAAGTTTTTTCTATAAAAAATTCTATTAAAAATTAAAATACTCGGTTGAAAATGCATATATTTTTCTAACAAATTATTCTTTTTTGGTAGAAAAGTATTCTATTTGACTTCAATTTTTTTTACTAATAATGTAACTATTCCACTTTTTCTCGAAATTTGTTGTTTTTTCATGGATACTCAATCTATTTGGTTGATAATAAATCTTAAAACTAATTATTCTATTTTTTTCTTAAAAATTTGTCTCTTTTTCGTAGGAAATTCATCTTCTGGGTAGAAAATTCAAATATTTCGTTAAAAATTAAATTTTTTAGTGGAAGACGCATCCTTTTAATTAATAGTTTATTTATTCGCTTGAAAATTTAAAAACGTTGCTGCTAATTCGTTTTTCATTTGTTCAAATTTATTTTTTTTGCTAAAAATGTGCCTTTTACATTTTTTCTAGAAAATTAATTTTTTCAGTTAAAAATTCCCTTATTGTATTAAAATCTCGTCCTTTTTCAGTCAAAAATTCAATTACGTTGATAAAATTACATATTTTCAGGTTGCAAATTCAAATTTCTTTTTCAAAAATTCGTGTTCAACGGTTTGATAACTCAACATTTTGGATGTGATTTTTTCTTTATTGCGATGGAAAAATCTTTCTTGGTTGAAATTGCAACTTTTATTTTTAATACTTCGTATTTTTTGGTGAAAATTTCAGATATTATACTTTTTGTTGAGAATTCATTTTTTTATCAAAAGTTCATCAGTTTGGCTAAAAATGCCCTTTTTCTTGGTTGAAAATTAATTATTTATATTATTTTATATTATTTTTTATTATTTAATAATGTTATTTTATAGTAATAGGATGATGATAAGAATAAAAAAGACAAAAGGAAGAAAAAAAGAAGGAAGGGGATGTGGTTGGCTGTCTTCTCATTTTCTGTCCTCTTTTTTATTTTTGTCCGAAAATTATTTTTTTTCAGATTCAATAGGATTTTTTGTTCTTTGTGGACCAAATTTGGTCGTTGGATTCTTGTTTTCTTTTTTTTTTAACAGAAGTTTGCATCAATTTGATAATTGGACGTTAAATATGATTTTTAATTTAGATTTTAATCTAATTTATATTTCGTAAATTTTAATTATTTCAACTAAAAACGTAATAATAGAATTTTACATGAATAAGTCTTAAATTCTTGTCAGTTCTATTATGCAGACAAATGTGGCATTCATTGTTCCTCGAGTTTTTCAAATTACCCAATCAGCATTGAGGAAAAGCATGCCTTCAAAATTTTCGTAACACCACTATTTTTTAGAGAAACTTTTTCTGCAAAATCCATAAACAAATGTTGGAAAATAAACCAAGTTTATTTCTCAATGAATAATTCTAAATATACGAAAAATGTTAATAAAAATAACATTCAGTAAAAATTGTAATCGCTACTTGGAAAAAAGGTAAATTCCTTTAAATTTAAAACTTGGATGCAAGTTTGAAAATGAGCGAAATACTCTCGAGACGGTTTACATTCTTTGAAAAAATGTTCGAGTCAAGATAATGAAGTACAGGTCCAGATACACTGGTAGACTGGTAGACTGGTAGAGTAACAGTAGAAGTCGAATTCGCTCAAGACCGTAAAGTTCCGTCATTTCTGTGAGGTGTGAGGAAAACGTGCCGACATGAATGGAAGTTCACCCATTTATAAGATATCCACAATTCCACATTACCATGACAATATCAATACCTGTCGAGGGAGTCCGAAGTAGCTGGGAACCAAGTGCCACCTGAAGACACCTGAAATCTGAAATCTCAAAACCTGCCCCTGCTGATGGCTACTGCAGGTCGCTATAGCCTTATTTATTGCCAGTACGTGCCTGCGCAAACTTTTTCCAAATTTTCGAGATAACCTTTTTGGCTTTAGCCGTTTAGCTCTCGTCTAGCCTCTAGCGGTCTAGCCAGCAGGTTGTCCCTAGGCCTAGGATCCTCTTTAAAATCTCAAGTAAAACGTATTCCTCCAGCAAGGTTGCAAGCCTCCTATATAGTCCCATAATGGAAAATGGAAAATGGAAAATGGAAAAAGTAAAGTGCTGGATTTCGAATTTTCAATTTCTGAGTGGAGGCTGGAATGGAAGGGACTCTTGAGTGGTGCTGTATAATCTCAAGTACCAATAAACCGTTAGGCAGGTACCACTCAGGATGATTCTGGGATTAACTCGAGTTACAATGAGAGTCATTTCGAAATAAAATAGAACCAGCAAGTTATGTTTTATGATGGTTGGGTGGGGCACTAAATTTCCGGGCCAAGCCTCTTAGATACTTAAATCTTAAATAGAAATTTTCAAAGAGCCTGGAGTACCTAACAGGTGGCTGGTCATGAAATGCATTTCCAACAGGTGTAACAAATTTCTATGCTCAAGCCTTCAGAGGTAAACCATTTTTTATTTTAGCCATGTAAAAACAGAACTGGTATTTTGAGAAATAAGAATTGCAAGATTTTTAATTTGAAGCACTCAACTCATTGCAAAATAAATAACGGGCAATTTAAAAATCTCAAAATCAGAATATTTGCTTTTGCAATATTCTTTCGAATTTTAAACTGTCATAATGTCTCCGTAGTAATCCATAAACTGCCTTATGAATTTTCGGATGTTTTTGAATTTTAAACCTGCAAAGATGAACTTTTAACCAAATAGATGAATTTTCAACTAAAAAATATAAGTTTTAAACCAATAATGGACTAGTTATATTTTCAGTTTAAAAAAATTGTTTTTAAACAAAAAAACTAATTTTCTACCAGCTGAATTGTACCAAAAAATGACGAATTTTGAAGCAAATGTAATTGAATCCACAAATGAAAAGAAAAATGTTCGAAAAACCTTAATTTTCTACCCAAAAAGATGAATATTAAACATAATACATAAATATTCCCCAAAACAGTTGAAATTTCTACCTGACCACTATGAATTTTCAACGAAAAATTGATTTTCGACAGAGTATATTAAATCTTTCAAATGAATAATTTAATTTTCAACCAAAATAGTTGAATTTTTAACCAAATAGTTAGATTTTTAACCAAAAAGATATCAGTTTTCAACCAAAAATGGCATAGTAGCATCTTAAAATTAAAAAGGTGATTTTGAACATTAAAAACAAATTTTTTACCAATTTAACTTTACTAGAAGAGAACAAATTTAAAAAAATTATTTCAAATCTACAGCAAAAAACATTAATTTTAATTCTAGCCAAAAAGACGAATTATGAACAAAATAACAGAAAATTTTTCACAAAAATCTTGAATTTTCTACCCGAGTCCCGGTCACTGAATTTTTAACAAAAAATTCTTTTTCTACAAAGTAGAGTTACTTTTTCAAAGAAATAGTTGAATTTTTAACCAAAGAGTTGCTTTTTCTACCAAAATAGTTGAGTTTTCAATCAAATAGTTTGATTTTCAAATAAAAATATATTTTTTAAACCAAAAGTGAAATATACACATATTTAGTTTTAAAATTAATTTTTTTTAAATATCTACTAGTTAAATTGAACCAAATGAATACGAATTTTGAACAAAATACAGTTGAATCCACAGACAAATAGATGAAATTTCAAAAAAGAAAATTAATTTTCATTCTACCCAAAAAGATGAATTTTCAACAAAATAAATGAGTTTTCCACAAAACTCTTGAATTTTATATCCGGTCACTATGAATTATCCATACAAAAATTTAATTTTTCACAAAGTATAGGTAATTTTCTAGATTAATTTTTTAATTTTTATTAACAAGAGTTGAATTTGCTACCAGAATAGTTGAACTTTCAACCAAACAGTTGGATTTTCAACTAAAAAAATTTCTTAAGGAAAAATGGTAACTATTCCAATTTTTCTACATATCTATTCTATTTTCTACAAATTAAATTGAACCAAAAATATGAATTTTAAACAAAATATTTTAATTCTATCCTATTAATTTTAATTTTACCCAAAAAAGACGAATTTTCAACAAAATACATGAATTTGCCACAAAACTTTTTTAGTTACAAAATTGATTTTGGAAACAAAATTTCTATCAGTGAAATTGAACCAAAAAACACGAATTTTGAATAAAATATAGTCACAAAATTTTGTCGAAAAATTCATTTACTACAAAGTATAGTTTATTTTTTAAATAATTAGTTTAATTTTTAAACAATTACTTTTCAACCAAGAATGTAATAATTACATTTTCAGTTTGAAAAAATTATTTTTTAGCAATAGAAAACTAATTTTTCACCTGTTAGATTGAACAAAAGAAGACGGATTTTTAACCAAATATTTGAATGCCACAGTCAAAAGGATGAATTGAAAGAAAATTAATTGTACACAAAATAGTTGAATTTTCCAACCGATCCTAAAAATTTTCCACAAAAAGTTCATTTTTTATATAGAAAATGATAAATAGTTTAACTTTCTAGAACAAAGAAATGAATTTTCAACGAAAAAGGTAAATTTTAAAATAAGATCTTAGTTAAAAATTGACACGATAAAATAAAGACGAATTTTCATATAAATACATCAATTTTAAACCCAAAAAGATCATTTTTAAATCAAATCGTTGAAAAAAATACTTAAAAATTCTGAAAAATAACATTCCCGATACTGTATTTTTCCGAAAAAAAATCGAAATAGAAAATTGCTGAAATTATAAAATTTGTGACCATTAAAAATTCACGCTTTGGTATAATATTTCCAAATTATAACATTTCCGAATCTAAATTTTTTCCCTTGAATATGAGTTTATGATTTCGGGAAATTTCCATTTTGAATTTTAAAAGCCTCCCAATTAAAATTTTTTAAACAAATTTTTTAATTCATTGCAGTGTCAAATATTTATCATTTTAATATTTCAATTCTTTATTATCTTTAATGGTTTTCTGTTTGCAAATTGGTCTAATACTTCTGCTTATGTTTTAATAGTTTTATTTAAACTCATAACAATGTTAAAAGTTTTAATGTAAATATAACAATTTTATTTTCTTTAATCTAATTTTACAATCACTTTTATGTTTATATTATTAAATTGTAATTAATTTTTCATAGCTTCTAATTTTCAATTGGTGGAATTCTGAAAGGCTTTGAATTTTAAATTCATTCATGATGGTTGGCTTTTGAAAATTTGTCATTCTTCTATTAGGCATTCGATTAACAAAGTATTTTATTTTAGGATTCTTAATTCATTATTATTCGAAACTGAAATTAGGTTTAAATTCCTTATTATAAACCTCAATTTTAAATTATTTACTTCTAAAGCTTTTTAACATTTAAATTTAAAAACAAAGTAAGTATTCAAATAATCCTCACAAACTCAAATATTAAAGATTTTAAAATTATTTAAATGTAGAATATTCTTCGAAATTTGAAAGGGTCATAATTAAAAACGTTAATTTTTTAACGCTTTGCTTACTCTTTTAAAATTTTTACAATTTCAAAAATTGTAACAATTGCTGATAAAGGAATTTCGAATATTCTCCATTAATTTTACTAGTTATGATTATTAAATTTTTTATGCTTATATGTCCTAAATTCAAAACCTAAATTTCTAATATGTGAATTTCCAAAATGCAAAATTTTTACGATTTTCTGATTTGTTTTATTTTTAACACTATGATTTTAAGCAACAGAAAAATATTTTCAGAAAATTTAAGAAACCGTTTCTTTAAAACAATTTTTTCATTTAACCAAAAATTATTTGAAACTGAAGAAAATAATATTAAATTAAAAAAAAAGAAAATTAATTTTAAAATCCCAGAAACTTTACTTTGACTGAATACCAACGAATATTTATCTTTGAGTCGAAGAAACTTTTTTTTTTACTTAAAATATTTAAATTTAAAACGTGTAATGTAAACTTATTTAAAAAAAAAACTAAAATCATTTAAAATTCAAATGCTTTTTCAATTGATAGGTTTTTAAAGGCTTAATCTTGAATACAGTTCTGATCAAATGTTTTTAACCATTTTTGTCAGTCTTCTAAAAATACATAAAAAAATTTATATTCATTTCAGGAACAATATTTCCTTGCAACTTGAAACTGAGTTTAATTTTTAATCTCTTATTGAGCATCAATTTTGCGTTTTTTTCACCAATTTGTTAATACTGTAATAAACATTATATATTAATATTTTTAATTTATGACCTAAATACGAAATCGATTTTGTGAAATCTTTTGTGTCGGTATCGTGACTACAATAAACATCATCAATAAAATATGAATTTTATGATTATATCATAATAAATAAATAGGATAATTTAGAAAAAAAATAATTTAAATTTCAAATTTAAGCCGGACTGGACATGATAAATGTCACCTAAAAATATTCAATAATTTATTTTGTACTGAAAAATAAAGACCAGCACACAACGGTGGCCCCTGTTAAGTGAATTTTATTAATTTTGGACAAAAATTAATTTGTTAAACAGTTGTATTTGCAACGAAATATAGTTGAATTTTCAAGATGAAAGTTGAATTTTTAATACGAAAAACACGAATTTTTAATAAATTGATTGAATAAAAAAAAACAAAAAAGGTTTAACTTCGGTCAAAAAAGGTTGCATTTTTAACTATAAATAGTCGAATTTTCAAGACAAGAAAACGAACTTTTTATTTGAAGGTTAAATTTTCAATCCAAAAATTTATTATAAACAAAATTAATTTTCAAATATAATGATGTATTTAAAAAAAAAAAGAGTTTTTAAAAGAAAAGTTCAAGTTTAAATCAAATAGTTCAATCTTCAATGAAAAAAGGACAATTCTGAACGAAAAATGTAATAGTTGATTTTTTGACTAAAAATAATTTTAAAAAAGAAACAGTAAAATTCAACCCAAAAAAGTTGAATTTTCTGGAAGAATGTGTTTAATCTTCAACTAAAAAAGAATAATTTTTAACCAAGCAGTTGCTTGGTTAAAAAAAGGTCAACCATATTGTTTCATTTTCACGCCCAGAAAGATTAATTATTTTTGTAACATAGCTGAGTTTTCTACTCAGAAATATGAATTTTTATCCAAAAAGGTTATTTCCAATCAAACAGTTCAATTTTCAATTTAAAAGTTATTTTTTAAACAAATTCACAATAAAAAATAATGTAAATGAATTTTCGACTAGAAAGGATAAATTGTCAGCCAAATATGGGTTAGTTAAATTTTTACTTCAAAAACTTAATTTAAAAAAAAACTAATTTTTAAGAAAATAGTTCAATTTTCTACTAAAGAACTACTAATAAAAATAATGTTAAAGTAGTTCAACTTTCAACAATAGTTGAATGTTCAGTCTAAAATGTTAATGAATTTTTGACCAAAAAAGACAAATTTAATACAAAATACATCAATTTTTTTTAACAAATAGTTGAATTTTCATCTCAAAACTATCATTTTTTAACTAAAAATGGAATAGTTCAATTTTCAACTAACATAAAGGATGAATTGTCAACACAAAAGGGAATTAAAAATCAAATTTTGAGTTAAAAAATTAATTTTCAATAAAAAAAAGAGTTTTTCAAAAAATTAATTAAATCTTAATTCAACAAAAATTAATTTTTAGAAAGTAATTCAACTTTCAAAATTCAACTTTTAAAAAAGGGTATAAACTTTAAAGAGGGGAATATGGTAAAGAATGTGAATTCTTTATGTAGATGTTTTACTTGTAAAATAAAATCACTAATTTTCATTTTTTCAAGCACTTCAAAGAAATTTTGGTCGTAACTCAACTTTTTTGTTGAAAATTTATATTTTCGTGTTCAAAATTAAACTGTTTTCAAGAATATTAGTCTGTTTGGTTAAAAAATACTTTGTTTGTTAAACAAGTGATTTATGTAGTTAAAATTAAACTATTTAATTAAACATTTCACTATTTTGTTGAAAATTTGTCGTTTTTATGAAAATTTAGTTTTTTATCTGAAAAGTCAACTATTCCATTTTTTGTTGAAAATATATCCTTTATAATTGAAAAATTCTTAATTTTGGTTGAAGATTCAACTGCTTTGTTAAAAATTCGTCTTTTTTAGTTAATTTCGATTGGACTAGAATTTGTTTGTTTTTGTGATGAAAAGTTATTTTTAACTGAAAATTTAACTATTTCATTTTGGCTGAAGATTAATGAAAATGTAACTGTTTTGGTAGAAAATAGGACTATTTAGTAGGAATTTAACTCTTTTATTGAAAATTCATATTTGCCGTTAAAAATTTAACTATTCATTTGAAAACTTAACCACTTAGTTGAAAATTATGTTTTTTTTTTTAGAAAATTATTTTTTTATCTGAAAAGTTAACTTTTTCAATTTGCTTGAAAATTTGTCGTTTATAAGATGAACATTCAGCTATTGGGTAAGAAATTAATTTCTTTTGCTGACAATTAATCATTTTGGTCAAAGATTCAAAACTATTTTATTCAAAACTCGTTTCTTTTTTAGTTAAATTCAATTGGTGTCTAAATCGCATTTTGCTTCAAATCGAAATTTTCTACTCTGAAAATTTAAACATTCCATTTTTTGTTAAACTCTAATTTTTTTTTAGTTGAAAATTAAAATATTTCATAAAAATCCATGCATTTTGTTGAAAATTCGTCTGCTTGGGTAGAAGATTTATCTTGATTGTGGAAAATTCATCTTTTTGTTTGAATTAAACTGTTTTTTATTTCAAATAGAACAAATTTTAGTTGTACATTTTTTCGTTGTGAAAAATTAACTTTTTTTATCTGAAAAATTATATATTCCATTTTTTGTTAAATTTTTGTTTTGTTTTGTAATTTAAAGTGCATCTATTTGGTTTATAGTTCGTTTTTGATCAGAAAGTGATTTTTTAAACCAAAAATGTAACTTCTACCGTTTCTGTTAAAAACTGTTGTTTTTAGTTGAAAATTCAACAATTTGGTACAAAAGTGGACTATAGGGTTAGAATTGAACTTAATTGTTGAAAATTCCTATTTTCGGTTATTAATTAAACTATGCTTTTTTCTAGAAACCTATTTTTTGTGTATCTAAAAAGTTAACTATTTCATTTTGTCTCGAAAATTTATTTATAAGTTGAAAATTGAACTATTTGGTATGAAAATTAATTTGACTGAAAATTCGTCTATTATGGGGTAGAAACGTATTCTTGTTTCTTCGAAATTTATCATTTTTTTAGGATTTACTCATTTTATTGAAAATTCGTCTTTTTTGTTAGATTCAATTTGTGGATCATTCGTTTGTTTTTTGTTAAAAATAATTTTTTAAACTGAAAGAATTTTTTGTTTAAAACTTTTTTTTTAATAGCGATAGTTTAACTATTTGGTTGAAAATTCATTTGTATTTTACTGAAAACCAATTGTTTAAACTGAAAATTAAATTTTTCCATTTCAACAATTTGGTACAAAATTGGACGATTCGGCCGCAATTCAACTATTCTGTTAAAAATTAATCTTTTTTTATGAAAATTTAATTGGTTTATAATTCGTTCTTTTTTTGTTGTTGGAAAATAATTTTCTAAACTGAAAACTTAACTATTCCAATTTTGGCTAGTTCTTTAAAAATAAACTTTCAAAAATAAGAATCCTAATATAAAGTTGTAAATTAAAAAGAAAAAATGAATACAAGGATTTTGGAATTAATAATAATCCCAAATAAGAAAATCCAATTTTGTATAAGTTCTAAGAGTGAAGGAAAAGGAACGGAAATAATTCTGAAGAATCTCGATTTTTTGCAGTTCAGTATGGCATGGAATTGACCACTGAAAGAATTTCTAAAACTTCCGGCATTCAGAGTAAAGGTGACAAAATTCCAGTGAATCCGGGGAAAAAAGGAAGAAGAAAAAGAAGAGGTAAAAAAAAGGCAAAAGCATAAGAATGAAAGTGGCGTTTGTAGTTTGTACGCTACGGCGGCTACGACTGGTACGTTCATTCATAAACTGGTTTGAAAGCCCCAGCAGGTCTGCGGGTCCCGAACTGGACTGGACTGGACTGGAGTGGAGTTTATGAATGAATGAATTGCGTATAGTGAGTTGAGTAGTAGTACTACTACGTCTCGGAGCTCGTAGCGACTAGCCAGCCTAGCGACCTCGTACAAATCTCGACGGGTGTCCTTCTCCTTCGAGGGCCCTTTTCCTTTTCTTTTTTCTCCCAAGGGCCTCATGCATTCTATACACACTTAACACACCGGTCTCACAAACGTGACCCAAACTTCGCACGGCTTGTTACTAATCCCACCTGATCCCACCGTTTATACTTATTTACTACAAACCGACCTAGTCCTCTCCTCTCCGCTCCACACCGTTCCACACCGCTCCACCTCTCATTTTAACAACCGTTTAAGAAGTTATTTCCACCACTTTACCTTCCTTTTCAATTCCAATCTCCACCTTTTTCAGAAAGAATTTTTTACCAAAGTACAAATTATTTCAGGGGGCGTCCATCTATTACGTAGGTCGTAGGGGACCGTCCACATATTAGGTGAGACTTTTCTGATCAAAAAATAAAATATAAATCATGGACGATAAGTTAAACTCTTAATCACTAATGTTAGTTTTTTTTCAACCAAAAATAGAGTAGTTAAATTTTTATTTAAAAAATGGGTATTCAACAAAAAAAAAACGAATTGTGAACAAGTTCAATTTAATTATGTGAAATTGGGTTAAATCTTTAAACAAAACGGTGTTTTTTCGACAACAACAAAACGGATTTTCTACAATACAGTTGAATTTTCAACCAAATAGTTGAATTCTCAAATTATAAACAATACACTATTCTCCAAAAATTGTAGATTTCACTTTTGACAAAAAAATTTAATAACTACAAAAAGCAAACGAATTCTCAACAAAACAGTCACATTTTAAAATAAATAGTATAATTTTTAACAAAAATGATTAATTTTCGAAAAAATTTAATTCCTACCGAGTAGTCAAATTTTCTACAAAACAATTGAATTATCAACTCGAAAATAAGAACTTTTCTTTCCTCTTTTTTATTATTGACCAAAAATTAATTTTTTTAACTTTTCAGATTACAATAGGATTTTTTTTGTTCGTAGTTGTCTGAATTTGGTCGTTGGATTTTTAATTTGTATTTTAATCTAATTTAAATTTCTTAAATTTTTAATTTTGAAACAAATCGTTACTTTGCAATTTAAACAAAACGGATTATCAACCATTTGAATTTAATGATAAAAGGCGAATATAACAATAGCTAAAGCTTCTACTCAAATAGACGAATTTTCGAGAAAATGAGTTCATTTTTTACTAAATATTTCAATTTTCAACTTATAAGGGATATATTTTCAATCAAAAATGAAATAGTTAACTTTTCACATAAAAAAATTAATTCAGTTTCTACTGAATAGTCTGACTTTTCTACTATTTTGTAATTTATCAAGCTAAAAGACAAATTTTACACAAAACAGTTAAATTTTTAACAGGAAAATAAGAATTTTTAAACCAATAATTGAAGTTCCACAATAAAAATAGTTTTCAACCAAAAATGGAATGTTTAAATTAAAAAAAGAATTAATTTTCCACAAAAAACAAAAAAGTTATGAACCAGTTTAATTTTACAAAAAAAGAATAAATTGTTAACAATATAGCTAAATCCTCAACCAAAATAATAAATTTTCAACAAAAGATAGTATAATTTTCTACCCTAATAAACAACTTATCAACGAAACACGCATGATCTTTCTATACCTAATAGTTTAATTTTTCAAATTATAAAGGATAAAAAGTCATATAAAAATAGAATAGTTAACTTTCTAGAAAAAAGAATAATTTTCCCAAAAAAAAAACAATCGAATTTTCAAGAAAATACATAAAGTTTCAAATAAACAGTTTCATTTTCAACCGAAAAGCTCAAATTCAACCGTTTAAGAAGTCATTTCTACCACTTTACCTTTCCTTTTCAATTCCAATCTCCACCTTATTCAGAAAGAATTTTTTACCAAAGTAAAAATTATTTCAGGGGGCGTCCAGTTGAACTGTTAATCACTAATATTAGTTTTTTTCAAACAAAAATAAAGTAATTAAATTTTTATTTAAAAAATGGGTATTCAACAAAAAATAAACGAATTGAGAACGAATTCAATTTAATTATGTGAAATCGGGTTGAATCCTCAACCAAATGGTGTTTTTGAAAAAAAACGAATTTTCTATAAAACAGTTAAATTTTCAACCAGATAGTTGAATTTTCAAATTATAAGCAATACATTTTAATTAAAAATTGAAAAGTTCATTTTTCACATAAAAAAATGTATTTCTACAAAAACAAACGAATTTGCAACAAAATAGTCACATTTTAAAATAAATAGTTTAATTTCAAACCAAAATTATGAATTTTGAAATAAAAATTTAATTCCTACCGAATAGTCAAATTTTCTACAAAAAAGTTGAGTTATCAACTCAAAAATAAGAATTTTCAACCAAATCATTGAATTTTCAACTACAAAAAAATTAGTCTTCAACCATAAATGGAATAGTTACATTTTCAAATTAAAAAGTTACTTTTCAATAAAAAAAACGGATTGTCAACCAGTTGAATTTTATGATAAAAGACGAATATCCAATTTGGAAATCAGCTCAACTCAGCCCAACTAATAATTGGGCGCCAAATGGGGCCCACATACATTTAAATTTTGAACGAATTTAATTTATTTATTATTATTAATTTTTTATAAATAAACTTTCAAGTTTACAATTTTAAATGTGAAGACTTAAATCCCATCGAGCTGAAAATTATTCTTATGGAATAGTTGAAAATTCTTGAAAATTGAAGTTCGAAGGCTTTGAATTTTTATTGATTCCATCTTCAAAACTCTAATCTACAAACATTTCAATATTTAACGTTTTGAAACTCTTCTTTTTTTTTAAATTTCAATCTGAAGCTTTACAAAATTTCAAAAGATTTCAAAAAATTTGTAAGGATTTTAAATATTTGAAGATGTTTTAAAAAGTGTCTGAGAATTTTCAATTAATTTTTACTATTCACAGGAATTTCAAAGAATAAAAAAATGTTTAGAAGGCATATTTTAAAAAATTCCAAAGTAATTTAGAAATCCTAAAAAAAAGTCGGAGGCATTTCAAAAGATTTTGAAGGATTTGAAAAATTTGAGAGAATTTTAAAGATTCCAGGATATTTTCATTGATTACAGTAATTTAATGTGATATTTTGAAGGATTTGAAATATTTCAGGGAATTTTCAAAAGCTTGAAAAAATGTCAAGAAATTTCAAAAGATTTTTAATATTTGTGAATGTTTCAAAAGATGTCAAGTAATTTTCAATTTATTTTGATAATTTCAAGGAATTTCAAATAATTTTAACAGTTTTAGCAGAGTTATTTAAAAAAATTCCAAAGGACTTTAGAAATCTTTAAAAGATGTCAAGGTGTTTGAAAAGATTTTGAAGGTTTCAAAATACTTGAGACTATTTAAAAAGGTTCCAAAGAATTTTTAATTGATCACAGTAATTTAATATGAGATTTTAAAGGATTTGAAATATTTTAGGGTATTTTTAAAATTTCAAGGAATTTTCAAGAGCTTTAAAAAAATTCAAGAGATTTCAACAGATGTTTAAGGATTTTGAATATTTGAGGATGTTTAAAAAGACTTTACTGAATCTTTAATTCATTGTGAAAAATTAAAGGAATTTCAAAGAATTTTAATCATTATATCAAGGTTGTTTAAAAAAACTCCAAAGTACCTTAAATATCTTTGAAAGATGTCAAGATTTTTCAAAAGAATTGGAAGGTTTCGAAATATTTGAGAGTATTTTAAAAGGTTTTAAGGAATTTTCAATTTATTACAGTAATTTAATATGAGATTTTAAAGGATTTGATACATCTTAGGACATTTTACTAGATTCTAAGGAATTTTCAATTATTTAGTATGTGATTTTAAAGGATTTAAAATATTTTAAGGTATTTTTAAAATTATAAGGAATTTTCAAGAGCTCTGTAACATTTCAAGAGATTTTAAAGGATTTTAAATATTTTAGGATGTTTTAAAACATTTAAAGGAGTTTTCAATTAATTTCAATAATTTAAAGCACTTTCAAAGAATTCCAACTATTTTTTTTTTCATTTTTTCTGGTTGAAAGTGGAACTGCTTTGTTAAAAAATTTAGTTTTTTTTTATTGACAATTTATCAAATTAGTTGAAAAATTTCTTTTTTGAAAATTTAACTATTTTGTAGAATTTTTTTTATTTGTTTTGGTTTAAAAATTAATTTCTTTTAACTACAAGAAAATTCATCTTCTTATTCAAATTTTTTTCAGAAAACTAATTGGTTTAGTTACAAGTTTAACTATTTCTATTAAAAGTTAGTCAACTATTAATGAAAATTAATGTTATATTTTATAATTATATTATTAACATTAATAATATATATAGTAGTAATAATATTCATACTGTATACACCTGAAACACATAACCTCAAAATCGACTCATGCATGAAATAAAGAATCATGTGAAACATTAAATCCGCCAATTTCTTCCATTTCTTTCAAATGGGGATCGAGATATAAATAGAAGACCACCGAAGTCTTCCGAAGCTTTGAGATCGACAATCATCGTACAGCAGAAAACCGAAGTCGAATCGGGCATTTTCGGCTTACACACGAACTCACAGTGGTAATCATGCACTTTCTGTTTTGCGGCTCCCAAACGGTAGGTATGGTGGGAGTAAATTTCAGGCTCGATCTGGCAGCTCTGGAAGCAGTTGCGAACGACATTTTTTCTTGTAGTCGAATCCGTTCAAGCTTCCATAAAATGGGGTTATTTTTACAAAGTTCTTTCGTTTTTACTCTGTAGAAATGAACATAATAAATGATCGCTTTGTGCTTTTTCCCATACTCAGTTGAGTATTTGTATTAAACCAAATATATTGCAGTAAATACAACTTCAGATGCTTTCAGGACTGAGCTGACTGTTGGAAGAGACTGGGATGGAATTCAGAAGGAATAAGAGGATGTTAAGAGTTTTTAAATCATGAACAAGCGTCAAATTGAAAAAATACGAACAAATATTTATTATTTATTACTTTTGACTTTAGGAATTCAATAATTGTACCCTTTTTTTATTAATTGGGCATAAAGTGGGCTGCCCAACTAAGGCCCAGCTTGTTATCTCAATCTGGGCATTCGTTGGCCTGTCCATTACAACCCAGACAGTAGCCTATATGGGCACTGATTGGGCTGCCCAATTGAGGCCCAACTATTAGTTGAGCAATCTAGTTGGGGCCCAATCTGGCCCCAATCAACTTTTCCACATGGGATAGCAAGAGCTAAAGGTCCTACCCAATTAGACGAATTTTCGAGAAAAGAAGTTAAATTTTTACTAAATAATTAAATTTTCAACTTATAAGGGTTACATTTTCAACAAAAAATGGAATAGTTAAATTTTCACATAACAAAAAAATAATTTTCTACGAAAAACCAATCAATTATTAACCAGTTTCATTTAACAAAAGTAGCCTAATTTTTAACAAAATAGTTCAATCCTCGATAAAAATGATACATTTTCATCAAACAATAATTTAATTTTCTATTAAAATAAAAGAATCATTAACAAAACATATGAATTTTCTACGAAATAGTTGAATTTTGAAATTATGAAGGACAAATAGTCATTCAAAAATAGAATATTAGTCAATTTTCTAGAAAAAAAACCACTTTATTTTCCTTTTGAATTCCAATTTATTATTCAACTCATCAAAAATATTTTTAACCAAAAATGGAATGGTAAAATTTTTATTTAAAAAAAGGTTATTCAACAAAAAACAAACGAATTTTCAACGAGTTATATGTAACTATGCATGTAATGTGGTTGAATCCTCAACCAAAATAATGATTTTTCAAAAAAAAACGAATTTGATACAAAACATTTAAATTTTCAACTCTAAAATAAGAATTTTCAACAAATTAGTCGAATTTTTAACCAAAAATTGACTAGTCAAAATTTCACGTAAAAAATTAATTTTCTACAAAAAACAAACTAATTTGCAACAAAATAGTTAGATTTTAAAATAAATGATTTAATTTTAAACCAAAGTTATGAATTTTTAACGAAAAAATGTATAATTTGTACGCCAAATCTTTGAATTTTTAACTACAAAAAAAAATTAGTTGTCAACCATAAACGGAATAGTTCAATTTTCAGCTGAATGCTCAAACAAAATAATGAATCTTCATCAAAGAATTAATAGTTTGTTTCCATCCGAATAGACGAATTTTTGAGAAAAAAGATTAATTTTGTACTAAATAGTTTTATTTTCAACTTATAAAGTATAAATTTTCAACCAAAAATAAAATAGTTAACTTTGCACATAAAAAATAATTTTCTACGAAAAAAAATGGATTTTCAACAATATAGATAAATTTCAATAGAAGAGTTAAATTTTCAAACAAAATTATGAATTTTCAGCGAGAAAATTTAATTCTAACTGAATAGTCTGAGTTTTCTACTAAATTGTTAAATTTTAAAGCTAAAAGACGAGTTTTCCACAAAAAATAGTTGAATTTTGAACTGGTAAATTAGAATTTTTAAGAAAATAAATAGTTTTAATTTAATTTAACTTCAAAAAATTCATTTTCGACAAAAAACAGATTAATTTTTAACCAAATAGTCGAATTTTTAACCAAAAAAATTTTATATTTTTGAACCAAAAGTATAATAGTTGAATTTCAGTTTACAAAAAATTTCAACCAGTGGATTTGCAACAAAATACATAAATTTTCTACCAAATAGTTGAATTTCCAACTTAAAAAGAATACATTTTTAACTAAAAGTTGAATAGTTAAATAGTTACATTTTAAAATAAATAGAATGGTTAAATTTTCTACCAAATTGTCAATTTTCAAGCCTAAGGATGAATTTTCTATAAAACATTCAATTATATCAACTCGAAAATAAGAGTTTTTAACTAAATCGTTGAATTTTCAACTTATAAAGGATAAATTTTTTATAAAAAATGAAATAGTTAACTTTTCAAATAAAAAATTATTTTTCCACTAAAAAAACTTAGTTCTCACCAAAAATGGAATAGTTAAATATTCAGTTAAAGAAATTAGTTATCAACAAAAATCTAACGGTTTAAAATTTGTCCATTCAAGTAGAAAATTCAACCATATATGGAAGAAAATTCATTTGGTTGAAAAGTCATCTACTCAGGTAAAATATTAATCTTTTTTCTTGAAGATTTATCAATTTGTTTGAATATTCAACCATTTTTAATTGAAAACTTTTTTTTAAGTAGAAAATTCAACTATTTAGCTGAAAAATAATTTTTTGCTCTAGAAATTAATTTTTTTACCTGAAAAGTTAACTACACTTTTGGTTAAAAAATATTTTCTTTTATAATTTAAAAGGCATTTGTTTTTGTTACAAATGAGTAATCAACCAGTTGAATTCAACCAAAAATTAATGTTCAACAAAACACATAAAGGTTTTACAAAATAGTTGAATTTTCAGCATATAACAGGATTAGTCTTCAAAAAAAAACTAATTCCGAATAATTACGAATTAATTACGAATTTTTAACAAAATAGTTTTAACTAAAAAAAAATTTTTTTTAACTAAAAATGTAATAGTTGAATTTTTAGTTTAAAAACTTAGTTTTCAACCAAGAGAAAATGAATCATCAACAAGTTGAATTTAACTAATAAATACGAATTTATAACAAAATAGTTCAGTTTTTTACCCAAAAAGAATTGGTCCGAGTTTCCACCAAAGTCTCAAATTTTCAACCAAATAGTTGAATTCGTAACTAAAAAAATTAGTTTAGCACCATATATGTAATAGTTACACTTCCAGTTTAAAAAATTAGTTTTGAAGAAAAACAAATGATCAACGAGTTGAATTTAACAAAAAAATACGAACTTTTTAACAAAATAGTAGAATCTCCCAGCACTATTATGAATTTTCAACAAAATGCATGAATTTTCTACCACATAGTTGAATTTTCAACTTGAAAGGGTTTGTCAACCAAAAATGAAATAGGTGACTTTTTAATTTAAAAAATTCAGGTTTAACAAAAAAATGAATTTTCAAGAAAAAATGTCAGTGGCAAACGATTAGTTTGATTTTCAACTTAGAAAGGATACATTTTTAACAAAAAATGGAATAATTAAATTTCCGACTAAAAAAAATAATTTTCAACGAAATATTTCAATTTAATGTTGTGAATGACGTCAAAATAAATACAAGAAAATAAATTTATTCGGTAAAAATTGCGTAAGATAGGGGGGGGGGGGGGCATTCCAAACTTACGGACCGTAAAAAGCAGTTCAAAACATCCGAAACAAAACTTTAAGCGATTTATGCACGGCCCCTAATCAGTCATTGAGACCATTTTCCGTTATGTTGTGATTCGTTGAGATGGCGGACATATTATTTTACCCAATAAGAAAAAAAGTTCAAAAATATTTTTCAAGGAAAAGTATAGAAATAGTGGCATTGTCATTTTGCTCAACATTATTTGCAAATCTTTTATTGACTCTACGATAACAAGCTTTATCATCTGCGAATGCTAACCCACGTACCCTTACTGTCCAGAGATCCACACACCTTCTTCGTCCAAGTGAGCTATTTTCATTTGATTAATTTTTCAAAGTCAATAGAAATATCATGAAAGATTTGAAAATTCTACAAAATGGTTCGAAATTCCTCGAAATTTTTTGAATCTCTTGAAATCCATTGGAATTTCTTAAAATCCCTGGAAATATTTCAAATTCTCTAAACTGAATGTTTTTTAAATATCTTGAAACCCGATTAAATATTTTTGAATAAATTAAAAGATTTGTATAAAAATCGAAATTATTATAAAATTCTTAGAATCAGTGGAATTCTCTAAAAATTTATTTTGCATTTTTTCGCCTTTCCTTAAAGTCTCATGATATATTTGGAAATTTTAAGAACGTCATCAAATTTATATGAAATGTGACGAAATTGCTTAAGATTCATCAAAATTCCTTACAATTGGTCAAACTTCTACTTTAAACAAATAAAAAAATGATACGTTCTCGATTTTTTTTGTATAAAATATTTTAATATTTCACATTTTTTAATTTCTACACCGATTTTCTTATAATGATTGTCTGTAATGATTTTGCAAGAATCGCGAAAAAATGATAAAAAATAATTATAAAGCTATAATGTATTTTCTATTATATTTTTTCGTATAAAGTGCGAGATTACAGAGTATTGTAAAAATTTGCATGGGATCTCAAGGAATTCTATATAATTGCATAATTGCATGGGATTGTAAAAAGTACATGGGATTAAAAAAGGTGCATAGGATTGCCAAAGGTGCATGGGATTGCAAAAAGTGCATGGAATTGCAAAAGGTGCATGGGATTGGAAAAGGTGCGTGGGATTGCAAAAGGTGCATGGGATTGTCAAAAGTGCATGGAATTACATATAAGGTTACTAAGACAGAGTTTTACACTAGATTGCAGGAGTAATTAACCCCTTGATTAAAAATAGAGTATGCAAATATTTTGAGAGTTGAAATGAATAACTTGGTAATGAGAGTCGTAATAACTAATTTAAGATACGAAACGTAAATTTTATATGATAAATGAGTAATTATGATTAGTCATTACATGAGCAATACACATGATGTATGTAAGGCGGCAGTTACGACTATTTTGAAATTTATGGTGGAAACCAACAGGTGCTTGATGCTCACTGATCAGCCCTTTCGATTTTAGCAATGCAATTGTATCATGACGTACCACTCTATATCCAGTCACCCCTAACATGCGTTCCTCACCCTAGTTCTAAATGCTCATTTCCGTTTTGGTTACATCTTTCCGAAGAAGAGGCTACTTGTCATTACTCTAATTGCTTCAAATTAAAACAATTAAAAGCAAATATACTTGTGAATAATATACTAACAATAGTGTAAAATTATCTCTTTTTTAATTCTAATCAATTATTTCTATTAAAAAAATATATATACATATTAATAGGGTACCTAAAAAAATCACAATCAAAAATGCTAAATAAGTAATTTTATTTCATATTGAAATTCAGGGACCGACCATAAACTACATTATCAATTTGAGTCGGGGGAGTGGGGCCTAAGGTTGGAAACAGGGGTAGATCGGGGGTGGAACCCCACCCCCGATCTACCCCTCCCCCACCTAAAAGTAACGGATTTTCAAACAATAAAGATGACATTTCTACCTTAAAGGATCAATTTTCAAACTAAAAAGACCAATTTCAAACAAAACATTTAAATTTTCGAGTAAAAAAGATGACTCAACAATAATAGTTGAATTTTAAACCTACAAAGATTAATTTTAAATAAGAATGTAAATTTTACCCAGGAGAAATGAATTTTTTTTTAAATCTATCAGTTAAATTAAACCAAACAGCGAATTTTTAAGAAAATAGTGGAATCCACAAACGAAAAAATTAATTTTCAAAAAATAAGATTAATTTTCTACCTAAAATGACGATTTTTCAACAAAACATGATGAATTTGCTACATAACAGTTTAATTTCCGACAAAAATGTGATTTTTAATCAATAGAGATGAATTTTCAGCCAAATAGTTGATATTTCAAATTTAAAAAAAAATAATTTTTCAATCAAAAATGGAATAGTTACATTTCCAGTTAAATAATTAGTTTTCAGCAAAAAAAACTAATTTTTTACTAGTTCAATTTAATATTATATTTTTCCACAAAATAGTTTAATCCAAAACCAAAAAGTTGAAATTTCAAAAAATAAGATTAATGTTCCAACCAAAAAGTTTCCACAAAAAAGTTCATTTTCTACCAAGTAGTTAATTTGTCAAATGAATAGTTTATTTTTCAACCAAATAGTTCCATTTTCTACTAAAACAGTTAATTTTTCAACTAAGTAGTTGACTTTTCAACTAAAAATGCAATTATAGCATTTTCAGTTTACAAAATTAATTTTAAAGTTAAAGAAAATTAATTTTCTATCAATTGAGTTGAACCACTTTAGTTGAATCCACAAAAAAAAGATTATTTTTCGAAAAACAAAATTTGTTTTCAAACCAAAAGACCATTTTTAAATTTCATAGATGAAGATTTGTTTCGTAACCACATGAATTTTCCACCAAATATTTGAGTTTTCCACCCGACCCTATGAATTTTTGACAAAAGATTAATTTTCTCTCAAATAGTTGCTATAATTATTTAAATAAATAGTTTATATTTAAACCAAATAGTTGAATTTTCAACTAAAAAAAAAAATCAGTTTTTCACCAAAAACAGAATAGTTAATTTTTCAGTTTTGTTGTTGCGGATGAAAGACTAAGAGAGCTAGTGAAAGATATAAGGGTCATGAGGGGTTCTGAATGCAGCACTGATCATCACCTTCTGATCTTCAAAATTAAGTTAGGTCGGGGATGGGGAAAAAGAGAACCAAGAAAACAAAACAAACGCATAAAAATTGAGAATCTACAGAAAAAGGATGTGCAAATAAATTTCCAAAATAAGATAATCGAAACCATAGATAGGGCAACCTGGGAGGCGCTTATAAAAAACAAAGATATAGAGGGCACATGGGCTAAGTTACGGGATACCATTGTTAGATGTGCGATCGAAGTGTGTGGTACCGCGGTTGTGGAAAGAATGTCTGGTGATGCATGGTGGAATGATGAAATTCAGGCTGCCCAAAAAGAAAAGAATCAAATATTCAGTTTAAGGCAAACCACAGAAGAAAGTTTGAGAGTAGGAAAAACATTTTTCTGTGCATTTCTTGACCTTGAAAAAGTATTTTACAAGGAAGATAGAAGTAAACTTTGAAAAGTCCTGAAAGAGTATGGAGTCAATGGATGGCTCCTATAAGCTATAAAAACAATATATACGGGTAGCAAAGCGAGTGTAAGGCTAAATGGGGAATTGAGTGACTGTTTTGATATTATTCAAGGAGTTAGATAAGGATGCGTTATGTCTTTATGGTTACTTATATTATTCATGGCTCTTTTCGACGAAGAGGGTGTGGATATCGAAACAAGAAGGGTACGTGGGCTAGCGTTCGCAGATGATAAGGTTGTTATGGCAGAGTCAATCGAAGCCTTGCAAAGAATGTTGAATAAACTGAATGCAAGCATGAACAGCATGTGCCTCAAAATTAACGCACATAAAACAAAAACTATAGTATTCGAAGGAAATAATGAGAAAACAATATGCAACATTGTGTTAAATGATGAGAAAATTGAATAAGCTGATAAGTTCGTATATCTTGGTAGCTTATTTACCAGGGACTGGAAGATAGATGAGGAGTTAGATAGACGCATAAGCGAAGGTAAGAAGGTTATTGGCTACAAGACCCTCGGTGGATAAAAGAGCATCAGTGACTCAGTTGGTTAGACACTCAGACTTCACCTCAGAGGTCCGGGGTTCGAACCCTGAGCCGGTACCTCTGGAAATTTGTCATATACCTTTACCGAGGTTTTGGTGGTTCAGAACCCACCTTAAGCTGTGTAGCCCCCCCCCCCCATCTTGTACTTGACTGCAACCCAATCCGTCAATGATGAGGTAAAAACCAGGCTTTGTCCAATATGTCGGGGTAGACTGCTTTTATAAGATCACTTGATGGGATTATAAAAATGCGTCCGTGACAGATAATATATACCGGGACAGCCCCGTGCAAAATAATCTAATAAAAATCCAACTCGAACCAAAAATGTCTTCATAATGTTGGACAGTAACCATCTTAAGTCTGTGACAGCATTTCAAATAATAATAATTAAGAGTGTTAGGAATTTTTTTTTTTTCAGTCGTCTCAGGAATTCTGTTATTCAGGGATTTTCCAATTCTGAAATTTGATTGTTTGCGAATTTTATTATTCCAAAAATTTATTAATCTGGAATATTATTATTCGGGAATTTTCTTATTGGCAATTTAAATTACTGGGGAATTTTATTATTCGGAAATTTCATTATTTGGGTACTTCATTACTCGGGAATTCGCCAATTCGGGAATTTTATTCAATCGTAATTTTATTATTAGAGAATTTTATTCGGGAGTTTTATTTTTCGGGATTTTGCATTCATCCCTCGGGAATTTCGTTATAGCGGAATTTTTCAATTCTATAATATTATAAACAGTTTTTTATCAGAAATTCCATTATTTGGGAATTATATTACTATAGGAGATTTTATTATTCGGGAATATTATAATTCGAGAATGTTATTATTAGGAAATTTTATTAATCGGGAATTCTATTCGTCGGGAATTTGCTAATTCGAGAATATTATTACTTGAGAATTTTATTACTCGGGAATTTGACCGTATCGGGAATTTTTTTTCTGGATTTTTTAGGCATCCCTCAGGAATTTTATTATTCAGGAATTTTTCAATTCGATAATACTATGGACAATTTTTTATCGGGAATTTTATTATTCGGAAATCTTGTGCAACGGGAATTTGCATATTCGGGAATTTTATCATTTAGGAATTTTATTATTCGGGAATTTTCCAGGGTCGAAAATTTTATTTTTCTGGATTTTTCAGTCGTCTCAGGAATTTTGTCATTCGGGAATTTTCCAATTCTGAAATTTTATTACTTGCGAATTTTATTATTCGGGAATTTCATTATTCCAAAAATTTATTAATCTTGAATATTATTATTCGGGAATTTTATTATTTGGAAATTTAATTATTCGGGAATTTTTTAAATTGGGAATTTAATTACTTGGAAATTTTATTATTCGGAAATTTTATTATCCGGGTACTTCATTACTCGAGAATTCGCCAATTCGGGAACCTTATTAATTGGTAATTTTATTATTAGAGAATTTTATTCGGAAGTTTTATTTTTCGGGATTTCGGGAATCTATAATATTTTAAACAATTTTCTATCAGGAATTTTATTATTTGGGAATTGTATTAATCGGGAATTTTATTATTTGTGAATTTTATTATTCGGGAATTTGCGAAGGTTGAAAATTTTATTTTTCGGGATTTTTCAGTCGTACCTTCAGAAATTTTATTATTCTTGAATTTTCTAATTTAGTATTTTCATATTTCGTCAATTTTATAATTTCGGAAATTTTCTATTTAATATTCTTCCTTTTTGGAAATATTCATTCAAACTGATAATTTTTTACTCACTTGACTAAGCGATTAAATATTCCACTTACCTATAATCGTCCTCATTGCTGACATAATCCGGCGGTATTAAATGCCAAGAGTTGTCATAGCAATCATCGAAACCGGAAGTCATTTCTTCTCTCCTATAAAATCACTTTCCGCCAAAATTCGAATTACTACCCCCCTCTCCTTTATTTGCCAAATATTTTAATTTAATTTCCACCTTTGCACTATAATCAACTAAGCCCCTTTCTATTACGAAAATTCCAAATACTATCATTAACATTAAATCATTTTTAATTTACTTTAATTCTTCCCAATCCCCAAAAATATTATATTTTCTGAAATAAAAAACTGTAAATTCTTTGAGATTCTCTTCATCACAATTTTCTATTGAGATTATTATAGGACTGATCAAATCATAGATCGATTTCTGTTTCCCTTATCAGTAGCAACCGACGTCAAGCGTTTCCCAAAACGCGAAGATTTTTACAGATAAATTTACGAATCGAAGAGAATTTTTTTTTTAACCGATCTTCTCGTCCGATCTGATTTATACTTATTCACGCACTGAGAAGTCCAGGGAATATATTGATCAACTATGCATTGTATCAAAAATGTGGCTACCAGATAGAGATAGAGGCGCCGGCAACGTTATCTATTTGATAACACCCTATGTTGGTGACGATAAATCGTTTGGCCCCCGTTGAAACGAAAAAAAAGGAGATAATCCCGAATTTCATGATTTTCTAGTTATTTTTATAAATTCACGAGCTTACCTTCTCTGCTAGACTTACCCTTCACCTTTATTAAAAACAAAATACTTTTTTTATTTACTTCATTTTGTCGAAATTAACAAGTTGAAATAAAAATTAATATATGGGACGCCTTAAAAAAACTAAAAAACAAAATTACCGACCGAAAAATAAAATATTTGAGAGACAAGTTAAAAATAGGATGACATAAAAAATCCCAAAAAGTGAAATCCCCAACACTATAGAATTCCCAAATTGGAAAATCCACGAATAATAAAATTCCCGAATAATGAAATTCTCACATAATAAAATTTATCGAATTCAAACAGTTAAAAAATGTTTCATTCATAAAATAAAATAATTAATTGCAACTAAAATCATATTGAAATTACAATTTTTTTTTATTCAGCAAAAAAATTTAATTGTTGACGATCGGGACTTTTAAATTTGCTAGTATTATAAACTTTTCGGGAATTTCCCAATTCGGGAATTCTATTATTCGGAAATTTTATTAATTGGGAATTTTATTGTTTCGAGAGTGTCATAACTTGGGAATTTTTAAATTCGCTAATACTATAAACTGTTCTGGAATTTTATAATTTTGGAATTTCTTTGTTCGGGAATTTATAGTTCGGAAATTCTATGTGAGGAATTTTATTGTTCGGCAATTTTTAAATTCGGGAATTTTATTATAATGAGGTTTGGTTCTTTGGAAATTTCATTATTCGAGAATTTTATTTTTCAGAATTTTTCAGGCGTTCCGGAAAATATTCGATTAAAATTCCCAATAGTTTATAATATTACCGAATTAGAACATTTTCGAATTGAAATAATTAAAATTTTTTGTTTGTATATTAATAGTTTTAGATGTTAATTTTGTTTGTCTACTTGCTCTAAATCAATATTATTAAAATATTGATTAATTTTAAGATTGTGAAAAAAATTCTCTCTAGCTCCGCTGGGATATGAGCCCAGATCCTTCAGATCATTAATCATTAATAAAATTGTTTATAGATATTATTTAGTGATTGAATATACAATAATCAAGTATTTTTATCTAAAAATTATTTTTTATTTTTCAAATTTCTAAAATTATGTTTTAAATTTAAAACAACGATAATTTAAAATAAGATTCATCCAGAAATATATTTTTTTCGAATGTTGTTATGTTAAATTCAAATAATAATTTTAAAAACTATCAAAAATAAAAATAATAATTTTTTCGATTGATCAAAATATATTATTATTGTATTTTTAATAATTAAAAATTATTTATAACAAAATTTTAATTGTTTAAATTGGGGAATTTTCTCGTTCAGACATTTTATTATGGGGTAATTTTATTATTCAAAATTTTTGTAATTTGGGAATTTTCCAATTACGGAATTTTATTTTTCGGGATTTTTTGGGCGTCCTAACAAGTCACGAAAAATAAAATTCCGTAATTGGAAAATTCCCAAATTACAAAAATTTCGAACTAGAAAGTTCTCAAATTATAGAATTTGAAAATTTGAAAATTGGAGTTTTAATCATAATTATTTATTTATTCAAAATACAATGATCAAATATTTTTATCAAAGAAATTTCATTTTAATGTTCAAAGGTTTTTAAAATTATTGTTTGAATTTAAAATGACAGTAGCTGAAAAAATTTATTTCTGAATGAAAACTTTTGTTTGAAAATGGGCATAGTAGTTTAAAAAAATTAAAATATTGTTCCTGAATATCGAATTGTCAAGTTAAAAGAAAAAAACTTTCAAACAAATCAGTGCTGAAGTTGATCCTGCAAAATTTATTTGGAAAATATTATTAGGTTTGGAGAAAAATTAGGTACAAATTTTTTTCGAGGCGCACGTGTTTAAATTTTTTGTTTGTACAATTTTTGAAAAATTGTTTTTATTTTAAATTAAGAAAATAATTTTTAAAAAGTTTAAACATTTAAGGAAAATTTTATTGGAAGAAATATTTAATTATTATATTTTTGTAATAAATAATATTTAATACTAACCAATTTTATTAACTGTTTATATAAGGAAATTTTTTTTGTTTAATAGATATTTTATAATTCGGAAATTTTCTGCTGTGAATTTTATTATTCGGGATTTTTCAGTCATCCCATAGAAAATTCCGGGAATTAAAAAATTGCCAAAAAATGAAAAAACCGAATTGAAAAATTTCCGAACAGAATAACCGAATAATTTTTAAAAATTCATTGAATGTAATAAAACGATATATTTTTTTTAATACAAAAAACGCAAATTTTGTTTTCAAAATATTATTATAGGTTCGACGAAAATTCAGGAAGAAATTTTCTTTTCATTTGAGACGCACGTGTTTTTTTATTTAATTTTGTATGCAATTATTGTTATTTTAAATTCAAATTAATAATATTTAAAAACTTTAAACGTTCAAAATAATTTTTTCTACGATCAAAATATTTGATTGTTATATTTTGTGAAAATAAATAATATTCAGTAAATAACAATGTCTTTTTAATGTTGAAATTCATAATTTTTACAATTCGGGAACTTTTAACATTTAATATTTTTTAAATTCGACAATTTTTCAGTCGTTTTCTATAAAATTTTAAAAATCAGAAAGTTCCCGAAAATTAAAAATTCCCAAATTGAAAAATTCCCGATCGTTTATAATTAGCGAATTTAAAAATCTACTATAATAGATAATTGTTCAAATAAAATTACAAAAACGATCAAATTCCCGAACCCAAACAATTGAAAAGTTATTTTAATATTAAATAAACAAGAAAATTGTAATTTCAAGTTATTTCTTGTTCTAACATTTTGTTGTCCCGAATTTTTCCTACATTTTTTTTTAATTATTAAATTATTAAATTAAATCTTTTTAAATATTCTCTTTTCATAATAAAGAATCATTTTAATATATCAAGCTTTGAATTACTATTTAAACTACTCAAGAAATCTACGTATCTCTCAACTTAATTCGTTCTAAAATTTTGTAAAAAAACAAAAATTTGCTTTAAAATCTTCAATAGAATTTCCAAATATGTATAAAATCATTTAGAATATTTTAAAATTTTATTTAAAAATTCATTTTCCAAAAAAAAAAGATCATTTGAAATCGTCCGAGGAATCATAAGAAATTTATTATTCTCTTGAAATATAAGCAAAGAAAGAACAACTTTTCAAAAAGGATAATTTTTTCAAACCAGCAACTTACAATTAAAATTAATTTTATAAGTAATCGAAATATAATTTTACATATAACCCCTACTTATCTTAAAGTTATAAAAATTTCAAGTTTAGAATTATTAATGAATAATTTTACTCCTTTTGCAAATGCTTTTTAAAATTTTTAAATAAGTTTTAAAAATATATTAATGTATAATAAGGAAAAATCAGATGAAAATAATATAATTACTATTTTTAGAAAATAAAAAAATCTTTAAGGATACTAATCGCGATAACAAAATTTTTGACATAATAAATTGTGTCAACGAACTACCTTTCCAGGTGGCAATTGCCCTACTCTTATATCGATTTATTACTGTTATTTGGTACGATATTTATCTTACATTCACAGAGCAAAGTTTTAATCTTTGCTTATCATACACCTTGATAAGAAATTCTAAAAATTGCTTAGCCATATATCTATATTAATTTCAAATAAAAATTATTGTTATTTCATATCGATTTCTCACTGCTCCCATTTTCATTTGCTTCATTCTACAAGATACGATACATTTTTTCAGTTTCTCACTCTACTTCCTTGAAATAATGAAATAGACAATTATTTGAGTAATCTTGTAATAATTTCTATTCTATTTTTTCATATTTTTTCAGAAAGTGTAATCATATAAATTTTGGATAAACAGTTGAAAAATAATTCAAAGCAATTGAATTTTAATATAATTATAATATATTATAATTATTAATATTATTAATATTATTTAATATTATAATATATTATAATTTGTTAATATTGTAATAATATATTTAATATGGACAATATTCAATGTCATTATTTTGTAATTCATATTTTAATTTACCAGTCTAAATTATAATGATTGTAAAATACTTAGAAAACTGTTAAAACATAATTAATGTTTGGCTTTTATTTGAATTTCCCACCAAACGCAAAAACTCAAAATATCAATTTCAAGAATTAATATGTCATTAATAGCATTAATAGCGCCTTTTTAACTTTTATATTATGCTAAAAATCAATAAAAATGTCAAAAAATTACAAATTTAGTTTTTTCACGAAAATTAATAACAATAATTAAACAATTAAATTTAATAATAAATTTTCTTTTCAGCAAGAATATGATAAGAGTTGTATCCGCTAGGTTGGTACTCAGAACAGCGGGAATATGTAAAAGCCGACAAGTAGCGCTAACTGTTCTAGTGAAAATTTCACGAAAATTCAAACTTGAAAAATTAAAAATAGCTTTTCTTACACAAATTATTAATAAAAATGGTTACTTTATTCGTAAAAAAAGTAAAAATGTCAGTCATTCGGTTTGAAAAGAAAAAATGATTATGTAACGGTTGGTCAGTTCTTCATGCGAAGGTCTGAATTGAAAAATTGAATTGAAATTGGTTTTTTTTTTCTTTTTTGACCGAAAAATCTTTTTGGTGGAAATTCGACCTTCATTTTGAAAATTCTGCTTCGTTTTTGGTTAAGGTCAACTGTTTTTAATTCGAAACTCAATATTTTATTTGTTTCAAATTCAACTTCTTGGTTGAAAGTTTAAATACTTTGTTGAAAATGTATTTTATTGGTTGAAGATTCATTTCGTTGATTACAAATTTAACTAATTTAGTGAAAATTCGTCTTTTTTCGTTTAAAATTAATTAGTGATCATTTAAAACTTTTTTCAAATTAGCTTTTCTTTGACTTGATTGATATTTTTAAATTGAAAATGGAACTATGTGGTTAAAAGTTCATTTTTGCTTGTAGAAAATTATACTTCTTGTTTGAAAATTCACCTAATTTGGTGAAAAAAATACATTTTTTGTGTTGTAAATTTACCTTAACAATTAATTTCTTGGCTTGAAAATTAAACTATCTATATCATTTTGTATCGACTTTTTGGTAGAATATTTTTCTTTTTTTTTTGTCAATTCATCTCTTTGATTGAAAATTTAACTTTTTTTTAAATTGATTCTTTTTCTCGAAAATTAATTTTTCTACCGAAAATTTATATCGTATAGTTCAAAATTTATTTATTTGGTGGAAACTTGCATTATTTTGCTCAAAATTTAACTTCTTATTGAAAAATTTAACTGTTCCATTTTTTGTTAAAAGTTATCTGTTTTAGATGAAAATTCAACTATTTGGTTTAAAATACATGTGTTTTGTAGAAAATTCTTCTTTTTTGGTAGCAAATTATTATTTTTTTTTTTTGTTTGAAAATTAATATTTTTTTATGAAAATTCATTTGTTTTGGCCGAAAATTTCACTTCTTTTTTGAAACTCCTTTTTTTATTTAAAAGTATTTTTTTTACTGCAAATTAAACTATTCCATTTTTGGTTAAAAATTTATCGTTTTTAGTTGGATATTTAACTATATGGTTCAAAATTAATACAACTTGTTAAAATTTTGTCTTCTCTAGTAAAATATAATTCCTTTTATTTGAAAATGGTATGGAAAATTTTTGTTGTGTTTCGATTAAAAATTATTATTTTTTTAACTGAATAATTAACTATTTGATTTTTTTAAATTTATCCTTTCGATTTGCAATTTCAGTTCATTCGTTGAAAATGATAATATTGTATTAAATAAATTCTTTTCCTTGCCGAAAATTAATTAATGTAACCATACCATTATTAAAATTTTTAAAATAAAAATTGATATATTTAATCGCAGATTTATGTCTTTAGTTCTAAATTTATTTATTTAGTTCAAAAATGAACTATTTTGTTCATTATTATTAGTTTAAATTATTTAATAAAATAAAAAGTTAGCTTTTTCAGTTGAAAATCCAATTATGTGGTTAAAAAATCATGCATTTTGTAGAAAAGTCGTATTTTTTCGTAGAATACATATTTTTTTATTGTAAATTCATTTCTTTAGTTGTAAATTGAACAAATATGTTGAAAATTATTTTGTTGAACATTCATTTATTTAGTTGAAAATTCATGCCTTTTGTAAAAAATTTGTATTTTTTGGTATCATATTAGTCTTTTTCTTATTAAATTAATTTCTTTCGTGGGTAATTGAACAATTTTATTTTTTTATTTTTTTTCTATTACGATTTTTTTTTTAACTAAAGATTTTTCTTTTTTATTATAAAATTTTATTATTTTGTTGAATCTTCTGTTTTTTGTAGAAAATTAATTTTTGTTTCATGAAAATTTATATTTTATAGTTACAAATTTAATTATATGGTTAAAATATAATGGTATTTTTTGGTATAATATTATTCTTTTAGTTTGTGAATTTATTTCTTTAGTTGAAAATTTAACTATTCAGTTGAAAACTGATGTATTTGGTTGAAAATTTGTCTTTATAGTAGAACATTCATCTTCTTGTATACAAAATCATATTTTTTGTTAAAAATTGAACAATTTCATTTTTGGTTCAAAATGTATCTTTATATTAGTTAAAAAATTCCAATTTGTAAAATTCACAACTACGCAAAAAAAATAAACAGTAATTAAATTATTTAATTTTTTCATTTTAAACTGCATATCATAACTATTACTTTGCTTCATAAACAAACTATTAACGCTTATTATAAATTTGTATATAAAAAAAAAAGAAATTGCCATTTATCCAATTTTCATTTTCGCGGAACTTTGACTAAAACAACTAGTGTCACCTGTCGGCTGTTAACTCCCATATCTACCAAAAAAATTATCCGAAGTAACTAAAAAAAAACATGAAAAACAAACCACAGGTTTTTTTATTGACTATATTAACTATAATAACGATAGCTCGATTTATTTGTGAGTCCTCGCTTCAAAAATAATGTTTAAAAACCTTTAAAAAAACAACTTGAAAATCAAAGTTGGGGCGAAGGTTGGCAGCAGTGATGCTAAGGAACCGCGAGCATGTACTGAAAAGCCGAGGGTCTATTTAAAATTAAAAATTATAAACTTGTAACATTACATTAGTTATAAATTATTTAAAGAAATCATCTGTTTCTGAGATTTAATTTAATTAATTTTCCGGGGCAAACATTAGTTTTAAATATCTACCTGTACTATTATTGTTAGTATTTACTGATTTCAAATAGACCCGCGCTTTTTGGTACATTCGCAGTTTAAAAAGTCGCGGTTCGTTAGCATCACTGGTTGGTAGCACTGCACATTGACGTGTCAGAAAATTACAAATGGCGTCGACGAACGGCAACAACATCTCCGCTGTCGAAGAAAAAATTGATAAATTGGAAATATCTGCAGAGGAGAAAATAAAAGAAGATGAGACGAAATCCACGACAGTTTTTGAACCCCATCTTTCAGGATTTGAGACCCGGGAACTTTATAAAATCGCCCTCAACTTTTACAAAGGTAAGAAAGACACCCATCGTTTGACATTTTATCTACCCTTTTCCCTGAACTTGATTACCTTCATTCCCTCTTCATTAACATTGAATTTCGTTCTTGACCTTGTCAAATATTTTTTTATTATTTTCTGAAAATCGTAACGTGGTCGGGTGCATTTTTTTATTTGATTTTCAAGACAAATCTTTGTCGTGAGTTGTGGTCTTTGAGACTCGTTTTCCGTAGATTTTGTGTTTTATCACGCGCATTATTTATTCATTGCGTCCGATTTACGCCAACAATCCATAAGCATTGACATCTAAAGCAGTTTTATTGTTGTGAATTATTCACTTGAAAAGAGTCGTGCCCTTGCGTAAAAGTGTAGCTACTAATTTTTATTTATTCTTTCCTTGAGTGCACATTTGCGCAGATAACCTATTTTTTACACCCCTATAGGAAGGGAAATCAGCAATAATTTATTTCGAACTGCGTGTTATTGTATACTGAGGAAAGAATTCAAGCAAAGTGTTGATTAATTTTTATTTGATCAATTTTTAAACTGAAAAAGCCTGATTTGTAACAAAAAATGGAATAGTTAAATTTTCATTTAGGATAATTAATTTCCAAAAAAAGTCTTTTCTACAAAATAGTTGTATTTTCAACCAACTAGTTGAATTTTTAATCAGAAAAAAAAAGAATTTTCAACTAAAATTAATCATCTTCAATCAGAAAAATGAAAAGACGACCGGGAAACCGGGAAATTACTTTTGATTGCAGTAAAATTCAGTTTCCATTATTTTAATAATTTCTCGGAGCATTTTTTAAAAAGAATTATAATTCGGATTTAGAAGAAAGGTATTTAAAAAATCCCTGTCTCAAGTCAGAATTCGTTACAATTTATAATTTCCCCCTTCCAAAGTAAAAAAAAGTGCTATTTTTTGTTGAAAATTCAACTATTTGGTTGAAAATTGATATTTTTTATATAAATATTAAACTACTTGTTTAAAAATTTATATACTTTGTGGAAACCCGTCTTTATTCGTATACAATTAATCTTTATTATTGAAAATTCATCTTTTTTTTAGGTATAAAATTCATGTCTTCTATTTAAAAATTAATTTCTACCATTGAAAATTTAACTGTCACAATTTTGGTTGAAAATTGATCTTTTCTAGTTAAAAATTCAAGAATTTGGCTAGTAATTTGTCTTTTTCAATTCAAAATTTAATTATTTCGTTGAAAACTTGCGTATTCTGTTAAAAAATCAATTTTTTGCGGTAAAAAATTATCTTTTTTTCTTAAAGTTAATATCGTTGTTTAAAAATTCTTTTTTCTCTGTTGAATGTTAAAACTTTTTTATTAAAAATTAATTTTTTTGGTTGAAGATTTATCATTTTCATTCAAAATTGATTTCTTTGGCTAAAAAATAGCTATTTAATTTAAAACTTTTTTTTCTTAAGGTGAAAAGGAATTTTTTCGCCGAAAATTTAATATTTCCTTGAAAATTATTTTCTTTCTTTAAATGAAAATTTAGCTATCATATCTGTTGAATATTATATCATTTTAGTTAAAAATTTATCAGTTTGATTGAACATTTATTTTTTGACTACAAATTTAATTATTCAAGTTTTTTTAAACAATTTATCGTTTGCAGTAAAAATTAATATTTCTTGGTTGAAAATTCAACTATTTCAGTTGAAGAATCATTGTTTTAGTTTGAAAACTCATTTTCTTGGTTGAAAATTCGAGTCGAAGATTCAGCATTTTAGTTGAAAATTAATTTTTTAAACCAAAATGTAACTATTCCATTTACTGTTGAAAATTCTTTGTTTTTTTGTTTTTTTAGTTCAAAACTCAACTGTTTGGTTGAATATTTGTCTTTTTAATTGAAAATTCATCATTTTATTTATAAATTAATCTTATTGTTTAAACATTTACAATTTTAGCTGAAAATTCCAGTATTTCGGTAAAGTATTCATAATTTTTATAAAATACATCAATTTTTCCAAAAATTGTTCAATTTTCAACCGAGAATATTAATTTTCTACCAAAAAATATTAATTTTCAACAAATTACATACTTTCTTAACCAAATAGTTGACTTTTAAACCAAAAATACAATTTTTCAACAAATTATATAAATTCTTACCCAAATAGTTGAATTTTCAACCCAGAAGATTATTTTTCTGCCAGAAAAGGAAAAATTTTCAACAAATTAAATTAGTTTTCAACCAAATGGTTCAATTTTCAACTCAGAAGATTATTATTCTGCCATAGAAGGCAAGTTTTCAACAAAAAAAATATACATTTTTAACCAAAATCATGTATTTTCAACTAAAAATGTTAAATTTTTGGTTGAAAAATTATCTTTTTTAATTGATAATTCGTTTTTTTTCTGTAGAAATTAATCTTCTAGGATAAAAATTCAATTTTTCTGGTTAAAGATTATTCATTTTGGTTAAAAATTCATCTTTTTGATTTAACATTGATCTATTACAATTACATTAACTAAAAATGTAAATATACAATTTTGGGCCAAAAAATTATCTGTTTGAGTTAAAAATTCTTTTTTTTATAAAAATTAATTTGTTGTTGAAAATTAATCTTTTTGATTTAAAATTAAACTTTCCGTCGAACATACATAATTTTAGTTGAAAATCAATCACTATTTATTAAAAATGTAAGTTTTTCAGTCGAATATTTCATACTTTTGTTGAAAATTTATTTGTTTT
>NC_046658.1:168516485-168517982 GCF_010883055.1 Belonocnema kinseyi | reverse complement strand
TCGAACATACATAATTTTAGTTGAAAATCAATCACTATTTATTAAAAATGTAAGTTTTTCAGTCGAATATTTCATACTTTTGTTGAAAATTTATTTGTTTTGGTTGTACATTAACTTTTGTAACTAATCAATATTTTTTGGGTAAATTTTTTGTTTAGTTTGGTTGAAAATTAATTTTTTAACTGAAAGTTTAAGTATTTCACTTTTAGTTGAAAGTTAAACATTTTTTGTTGAAAAATTCATCAATTTAATTAATTAATTTTCAACTAAAAATATAAATTTACAAAAAAAAACTAGAATAGTTCAAATTGCAGTTAGAAAATTAAATTGTAAACTGAAAAAGAACCGACTTTTCAGCAAAATTGATTAATTTTCCACATAAAATATAAATTTTCAGGCAAAAATGGAATAGTTACAGCTTCAGCTAAAAAATTAATTTCCAACTAACAAGAAACAAATTTTTAGCCAAAGAAATTAATTTCGAATTATCATAAAGAATTTTTAACCCAAAATACGATTTTTTTTACCAAACAGTGGAATTTTCAACCCAAATGATGAATATTCTATTTTTAAAAACAACTATTTTTTAACTAAAGATTTCTTTTAAAACAAAGAAATAAAACCTTAACAAAAAATTGAATAGGTAAATAAATGATAAATATTCAACAAAAAGGATAAATTATCTATCAAAAATAATATACCTAAATTTTTAATTAGTGGAATCAATTTTCAACCAAAAAAATGAATACTCAACAATATAATTCAATTTTTTTTTCACCAAAATGAATTAATTTTCAACCAAAAATACAAATTTTCAGGCAAAAATGGAATGCTTGTTTGACAATTCGATTATTCTAGTTAAAGATTCATCATTTTGATTAAAAATGCATTTATTACAGTTGAGGATGCATAATTTTAATTGGAAAACTATAACTATTGTTTTAAAAATTCAATACTATTTCAATCGAATATTCCATCATTTTAGTTCAAAAATTTTTTTTGTACATTAACTTTTTTTAACTAAATATTCAATTTTTGGCCAAAAAATTATCTTTTTCAGTTGAAAATTATTTTTTTTTAATAAAAATTAATTTGTTAAAAATTAATCTTTTTCATTTAAAATTCAACTATTCCAGTTGAAGTATAATTTTAGTTGAAAATCAATCAATATTGTTGGAGAATGTAATTTTTAAATGTAATATTTCATCATTTTAGTTGAAAATTAATTTTTTGGCTGTACATAAACTTTTTTAACTAATCAATATTTTTTTAGTAAATTATTGTTTTTAGTTTGGTTGAAAATTAATTTTTTAACTGAATGTTTAAGTATTTTACTCTTAGTTGGAAAATGTATATTTTTTAGTTCAAAATTCAACAATTTGATTGAAATTAATTAATTAATTTTTCTAACAAAGAAGATACAGTTTTAATAAAATATATAAATTTTCGTTTAAAAAAGATAAATTTACAAACCAAAACTAGGATAGTTCAATTTCT
>NC_046658.1:168499378-168516385 GCF_010883055.1 Belonocnema kinseyi | reverse complement strand
ATTAATTTTTCTAACAAAGAAGATACAGTTTTAATAAAATATATAAATTTTCGTTTAAAAAAGATAAATTTACAAACCAAAACTAGGATAGTTCAATTTCTAGTTAGAAATGTAAATTTTAAACAAAATTTAAACAAAATTCAGGTAACAAAATTTATTTATTTATTTTAAAGATTTATTATTTTGGTTAAAAATTCACCTTTTTGATTTAAAATTAATCAAACACAGTTGAATATACATAACTTTAACTTTTTTACCTAAAACTATAACTTCAATTTTTATTTGATAAATCATCGTTCTTAGTTTTTGAAAATTAATTTTTGCATTGAAAGTTTAAGTATTTAACTTTGAGTTAGAAAATTTATATTTTTTAGTTCATAATTCAACAATTTGGTTGAAAATTCAATAACTCAGTTGAAAAATTCATTAATTGAGTCGAAAAAATTTAGATCGATTAATTTTGAATTCAATATCGATATATTAATTTTATTAAAATAATTCCACTATTTTCGTTAAAAATTAAACGGTTTATCCTATGTTTTCATGTACAAATATTCTAATGTATTAATTGATTTGAAACAAAAAAAAATTTTCTACTTTAAAAGATAACCATTTAACAAAATAAACCTAAAAATACATATTACCAACGAAAAAGTGTCATAGTTTATATTTTAATCATAAAACAATGAAGTTTACACAAGAAAAGAAAAGAATTTTAAAACCAAAAAAAGTTTATCTAAATTATTGAATCTTTAAACCAGAAGACAAATTTTCTTTCTAAAAATTCAATTTTCAAACTAAAAAATAGTAGTTTTTTACACACAAAAAAACCCCGAATTTTTACCTAAAAAATATCAATCTTAAAAAATTGAAAACTTTCATTTTCTTTTAATAAATGAATTCTAAACAAACAAAAAATAAGTATCTTCCACTAAACAGTTAAATTTTCAACGAAAGACTTAAACTTTCAATAAACAAAATTTTTTAACAATGTAGTTTAACTTGGACCCAAGTAGTTGATTTTTCAATTAAAAACAATTAATTTCTAACCAAATAATTAAACTTTTAATCAACGAGATAACTTTTCAACTTGAAATATAAATCTTTAACAGAAAAAGTGATTTCTTAACAAAGCGATTTAACCAAATATTTTAAACAAATTAGATGAATTATTAAGCAAAGAAGAACGCTTTTTAAGCAAACAGTAGTTGCATTTTCATACAAAAAAAAGAAATTTTTTCTATAACAGATGAAGTTTTAAATAAAAAAGATAAATTTAAAAAAAAAAGAGTTGATTTTCCGTTTGAAAAAGATTTTAGTCGAGTTTTCACGATCAAACTATGAATTTTTTAACAAGAAATAATTTTCTACCAAAGAAAATTGAATTTTCAATCCAAAGAGACGAATTTTTTCAACCAAAATGGATGAATTTTTAACAAAATAGTTCAATTCTCTACCAAATAATTTCATTTTTATCCAAAAAAGATCAATTTTGTACTAAAACATATGAATTTGTAATAAAAAAGAAAAACAGATTTTTTTTAAATAAGTGGAACTTTCACCCAGAAAATATTTCAGTTCATTTTTCAACACCGAAATATAAATTTTAAACAAAAAGTAAATTTTCTAAGAAATAGTTAAGTTTTCAAGAAAAGAGTAAAATGGCTTAATTTCTAACCAAACAGTTGCATTTTTATCAAAAAAAAGATTTAATTTCTGCTGAAGCAGGTAAACTTTAAAATAAAAAAAAAGAGTTGAATTTTCAACCGAGAAGTTAACGAAAAAATGTAATTTTCTGTTAATTAAAAGAAATTCTGAGATTCTCATAAACTCTCAGAGAATTTATTTCTTGATTATATTCTCGGTAATCGTTATCGTTTAACGATTGTACAATCTCGTACTATTTGAGTACCAATTTGTTTATTCTCTCTCTCTCTCTCTTTATTCTAGCATATTTATGAAAACCGCGCTATTATTCACTATTCAATGTTTTTCCTTAAGCAAAGGGGGGAGGGGGAGGTTACACTTTTTTCCATTTGCATTTTTTTTAGATAAATGCATAATATCTCAAGAATATTGTGTCAGAATTTCAAGACGATCAAAGCAAAAATGGACGGAATTATGAGTATTTTAGTATAAAAAAATTATCGAGTTTTATTTTGAATTTTGTAGTGTGCAAAACTTTAAAGCGTTTTCCTGAAACTTGTGATTTTTGAAGTCCGTGTACGTTATTGGGAATGGTGGTGTACCATTTGGCCACATGGTGCCGAAAAATGGAACTAGAAAGAATAGTCACAATTTTAAACAGTATTTTAATTTTTGCATAAAAGTGTTTTTAGGATTGTTTTGTGAAGTATAAAACAATGATTGAATACTAAAAACAAATATTTATCAAAAACAAATAGTTTTTGATAAAATTTCCATCTTATACAGTGAAAAAAAACTCATTTTTGTAAAATAGGTTTTTCAAAAAAATACAATGATTTCATTATTTCATGTGAGATTCAATGTATTTTAAGCTTAAATAAACTATATATTAATGTATGTAGCAAAAACTTTTATCCATATCATGCCAATAATACGAATAATAGACGACTGGCATTTAAATACGAATTCTTACCTAACTTTTAGATCAGATTTTTAAATAATAAATATTTCATGTGTAAATTAATAAAAATTTACTTTGAGTTCATTTTTGCTTCAAAATAAGTCCATTTAAGTTTATGATCTTTTGAAAATCACAATAAAGAGAACAATAATTGGTTTCTTTTTTAGAAAAATATTTCTTTCAAAGTGTGTGGTTTTCACTGTATAATATGTAAATTCCATCTAAAACACTTTGTTTCCGATAAAGACTTTTATTATCCATTAAGTAGTTTGAAACTTCACAAAAAAAATGTTAAAATACTTTTATGCACAAATTAAAATGCATTGTTAAAATTGTGTCTATTCTTTCCAGTTCAATTTTTTGTCACCAGGTGGCGCATCGCAGTTTAACCATTCCCAATAACTAAAGTTCTTAAATTCCCGAGAATTTACGTTCAGGTTATATAACATATTCAGGAATTTAAAACATGCAAAACAGTAGCTTATTAATTAATTAAGACTGTTCGACTGAAATTCTAACCGCAAAATTCAATTGCCTCACATTACTTAATAAATACTAGCATTAAATAATCCTCTTGCGGAAAAGCCTTGAAATACAAGTTTTCCAAGTGGTATTATGTTTAATTAAAAGCGTTTCAAGTTGTACACCTTTAAATTAATTATTTAAATTTGATAAATTTATTAGAAAAGATTTAAAATTTTATCATTTCTAATGTAAAGCTTATTAATTGTAGCAATTTTATTTTAAATATAAGAATCGCAAATTTCAATGATTTAAGATTATAAGAAAATTTCGAAAATAGAACAAGTTTAAAACGTTAAAAATGAAATATTTTCCGATTACAATTTTGAAAATTCGGTCATTTAAAATTCAAACGAATTAAGACAGAATTATATCTAATTAAAAACATTGCAAATTGAAAAATTCCAGATTACATTTTTTTTTAAACAGACAATTTTATTAGAAAGGAATTGAAATTTTATCATTTCTAATTAAAAGCGTTTATAATTTAACAATCTAATTTTTATTTGAAGAATCTCGAATCTGAATAGTTTAGGAATAAAATTCCGAAAATAGGACACGTTAAAAACTTAAAAAAATGAAGTATTTTAAGATTTGAATTTTCAAAATTCACAACTTTCTTCTGAAGATTAGCCATTTAGTTATAAATTTCATTATTTAGTTGAAAATGTAATAATTTTCTTTGAAAGACATATAATTTGGTTGTAAATGTTTTACTACTTTTATTTTCTTGTTAGAAAGTAAACTGAAAACTTATTTGGATGAAAATTGAAGAATTTTGTTAAAAGTCATAATTTGTAGTTGGAAATTCTACTGTTTAAATGTCATATTCGGTGTTAAAAAATAACTGAAATATTTTCTGGATAGAAAGTAAACTATTTTTAAAATTTTATTTTTGTTTTTATTTAATTAAAAATTTATCTGTTTTAAGTCAAATGTCATCTTTTTGGATAAAAATGCAACTGTTTCGTTGCAAATTAAACTATTATACTATTTTCTTATTTGACTATTTCGTAGAAACTTCACTTTTTGTTTGAAATTTATATTTTGGTGTTGAAAAATGAATTGAAATCTTTTCTGAATAAAGTTCGACTTGAAAAAGCAATTTGTCATTTTTTATTACAAATTAATTTGTTTTTGTACCAAATTTAATTTTTTGGAGATAAAAATGGAACTATTTGGTAGAGAATTTAACTCTTTTGTTGAAAATGCATACTTTATGGTTGAAAAAATTCGTCTTTTTAGATTAAAAATTGAATTTTTTTCATAGACACTTATTTCTTGTTTGAAGATTTATATTATGATCGTGAAAAGTCAGCTGAAATCTTTCGAAAAAGAAAATTCACCTTTTTTTGTTAAAATTGTATCTTTTTTTTTAACTTCATCTGTTTCTAGAGGAAATTTCAATATTTTTTAAAAATAAAAATGCGACTTTTTGATTAAAATTTGTTAAAGATTTATATTTTTTTTGTTGAAAATTAATTTTTGGTTAAAAAGTCATATTTTATTTTTGGCTTGAACGTTCAATAATTTAGGTAAACTTTTATTTATGTTTTGAGTGAAAAATCTTTATTTTTTGGAAATTCGTCTTTTTCGTTTCAAAATTCTTTTCTTTTGTTGTATTAATTTAATTATTTTTTTATTATAATATAAGCTATGACACTTTTTCGTTGTGAATTTGTCTTTTCAGGTTGAATATTCAAATATTTTGTTAAAAATTTAATTGTAGGTAAGATAAGATTTTAAATAAATATTTTATGATAACATATTTTGTTTGTAACAACTAAAAACTGTTACATATTTAGCAGTTTCAGCGCCGGCATAACATATGCGGGTGGCCGCTGGACCGGAAAACCGGGAATTTTTTTAAACCGGGAAATGACAGTGAATTTTTTTTTGACCGGGAATTTTACAAATTTGTAGAAGAAAAATCTGTCCACGTTCGATTTCAAAAGTTTTTAAATAATTAGTGAAATTGTTATGTTTTTCAATTATGCTATTATTAAGCTTAAAATGCTTAATTCAAAATTTTTTCACTTTAAAAATTTACATTGATAATTTTTATTTCTAAGCTTACATTTTTAATTGAAAGAATTTTAAATTGATTTCTTAAAGACTTGAACCAATAAAAAATAACAGCCCTTGATGCTGAAAATTTTGGATAAAAAAATTTTTTATTTAATAAATAAATGATTTTTTAAAATTTATTTGTACTTTAAGCAGTAAAAAGTGAAGAAAAACGATTTGGCAAAACAATTTTAAACCAGTTCAAAATTTAAGAATTTTGACGTTAAAACTTAAACGGTTTCAATTTGAAAGTCGTAGTTATTAAACAAATGTGAACGTGTGACTGAATGTTTATAAACTATTTTCAACTTAAAAATAACTGCCTAATAATATATTCTTAATTAAAGAATTTTATTAAATTAAAAATATTGTTTCAGTCTAAAATATTCAATTTTTAACCCATTCAATTTGAAATTTTTAATTAAAAAAAATATTAATTATTGAATATTTAACAGTATTTCAATTTTTATTTAAGACAAGTAAATTGAAGCCAAATATTTAAATTAAAGAATCTTTAACTGAATTGTTTGACATATAAAACCTGGAATCGTTAAAATTTCGAAGAGTCTTTTAAACTTTGAACGTTACAATTTTAATTGTTGTATTTCAAAAATGCTTAGCTTGTAAGTGAAATTTTTTAATTTTGATGTATAATTTACAAATTAACATTTGTAGAAAAAATTTAAGTAATTTTAAGAGATATTTAGTAGTTTTAAAAAGATTAAAAATTATCATGCAAATTTGAGAAAATGTTCTGAAATTCTTGTAGAATCTTTTTTGAAAATTTTGTTTAAATCTTTGAAAAACTTTTTAAATATTCTTTTACAATAATTTTTCAAAATGAAATTATTTTTAATTTTCCTAGGAATCTTAAGAAAATGTTTTTATTCCTTTAAATCCATTCATATTTCTTGAAAAGAATCTACTTTTTTTGTTTAAAATCTGCGAAAATCTACATTTTGTTTTATATAAGGCTATGATTTCAAGTTTTACATTAAGTTCAAATCTTTTCAAAACTTCTACATATCTCTTAAAATTACTCAAATTTCGCCTATAAATAATAAATGTTCAATTATTAATTATAAATCCAAATTGTAAAGAAATTTTCTAAAATTTGCAGGATTTTCTGAAAATTGCAGCAAAAATTCAATTCATTTTGACAGATATTTAGAAGTTCCTAAAAAAATTTTCAAAATAATTTTTAATTCTAAACAATTTCTAGATTTCTCAAGATTTTGAAATAAAATTTTGAACCTTTCCAAGGATGTTTAAACTATTTAAAAAGAAAATAATTGAATTTCTAAATTAAGAAGTGTTAAGTTTAAAATTTTTTACTTTTTGATGTTTCTAGCTTAATATTCCTTAAAATTATGTAATTTTAAAAATTTTGAAGTTCATTGATTGATTTTTTAATTTAGAACATTGAAAATTATAATGTGGATATATCTTTTTTATATTGAAAAATGTTATTAACCTTCAATTTTATACGCGCAAAGTATTGAGCATTTGAATACAAAATTTTTAACTTAAGAACTTTTTAATTTCAATTTTTAAAGATCAACATTTAGCTTTAGTGTTCCATTTTTTAAATTTCATTGACCGTGAAAAATGTTTGCGAATCGGGAAATGACCGGGAATTTATTTCGTCGATTAAAACGGCCACCCTGATATAATATGCATTCAGATTCATCTGGAATGTATAATAGCAATACTTTCTTGGAAGTGTTCTCCATTTAAAATAATGAAGCGGATGCTTATTATATGCTTAAAATGTGTTTTCAACATTTAAAAATCGTTCCAAGTTAACCAAAAAATGCAATTTTCTATCAATGAAAAGAAATTCTTAAATTCTCATAAATTTTTAGAGAATTTATTTCTCGGTTATATTCTCGGTAATATTCTCATTCTCATTACCGTTCTCAAAGTAATATAAATGGCACAGAACTCTATCAATAACTCAAAATCTTTTGGACCAAGCGTTTTGAAATTTTACACAGTACTTCTACACATAATTCAGCAGGTATCCCTGGGAGCTTTTTTTAAATAACTATTAATTTTATAATAACAAATTAGCCGATTTTTGTAGGGAAAATCGATTTTTTTGGCTTCCAAGTGCTACGAAAAATTGAAACTCGAAAAAAATCCTCCTAGGGTTACATTGAGAAACATTTCCTTTAACAAATGCAGTTTTATTTTTTTGTTTCACATGATTCTGTTGTGAGTTATGATGTACACCGCAATAACAACTTTTTTTTAGAGGCGGTCACTTTACTCGCTCAATTTTCAATATTTTGCAATAAAAATTTAGGAAAATTTTGTTTAAATATTGCATAATTATATGGAAATTGACTGAATAAATTCACACTATCTGTATCGCCAAAAAAAAAATTATTAAAAACATGCCTTTTTTTCACCGAATTAACCTAAGCCCCCCTCTGAAATCCTCTGATTTCAGAAAAAGAGGGTAAAGCCGTTCACCTCTCGTACGAGGATAAATTAAAACTCGTAGCCTTTACCCAACAAATTACCCACGGAAAATGCACCGCCGAAAATGCCCCACCCTTAGGTGTCCTCGACGTCATCGGCAAGGACAGGCGACTAGCCTGGCAAAATTTGGGCGACATCTCAAGAGAGGAGGCGATGGAGGGTTTTGTCGTTTTACTCGACAAACTCTGTCCCCTTTTCAAAACAGTCGTCGAGGCGCAAAAGCGTGACGTCGAGGAGAAGCAGCGCCTGCAGAAGGAGGAGGAATCGCGAAAAGTCGAGGAGGCGAAAAGACTGAAGGAGCTCGAGGAGGAGAAGGAGAAGGAAGAGGAGGAACGACTCAAGCAGGAGAATCAGAGGCGACAGATTCAGGAGGCCTTGAATCAGCAAACGTATCATCAGTTCCGAGCGTACGCCGAGCAGCAATATCCCGGCAATCCAGAGCAGCAGGGTGTCCTCATCAGACAATTGCAGGAGCAGCATTATCACAAATATATGCAGCAATTGCACCAGAATCAAATTCTCATCGAGGATCGCGAGCCGGAGAAAATGGAGAAGAGTCTTGTGGTTGTTGAGAGCAAACCGAAGAAGGAGAGTGAGGAAGCTGCTCCCGTGCTTCTGAATCAACAGCAGCAGCAGCAGCAGGAGGAGGATGATGAGAATGATGATGAGGATGATCAGCAGGATTGGCCGCCGATTGAGCCGGCGCAGATGTGGACGAGGGATGGTGTCGAGGAGTTCAAAGGTACGATTAGGAAGGAGGCGGGTGATGCGGTGATTAAAGTTGGACATGGCGAGACGGTGACGGTGAGAGTGCCGACCCATGAAGATGGTGCCTGTCTGTTCTGGGAGTTCGCGACTGACGGATACGACATTGGATTTGGGGTTTATTTCGAGTGGACCAAGCCGGACACTAATCAGGTCTCGGTTCATATCAGCGAGTCGGAGGATGAGGAGGAGGAGGAGGATTTTGAGTCGAGGGAGGATTTGGAGAGTGGAGCTGTTGATGGGGAAACGAGGCAGGAGTATAATAAACCGGCTACTCCACCCATTAGTGTCATAGTGCCTGTAAGTATATTTATTATTTTCAGGAAATAAAAAAAGAATAGTTTTTGCAGCTTTTTTTCAGGGTGGCGAATTATTGACCGGGGATTTAATTAGAATTCGGGGAGTTTAATTCTGATTTATTATTATTTTTTCACTGCAGAATTCAACTATTTAGTTGAATATTATTTTTTTAGCTATAAGTTTATTATTTTTTTGTAGAAAATTAATCTTCCTTTTTTTTTTTTTTGTTGAAAATTTATCTTTTTTGGTTCAAAAATCGAGTGTTTCAGTTAAATAATTAGCATTTTAGTTGAAAATTCATGTTTTTGGTTTATAATTTAACTATTCGAGTTGAAGATTAATAATTTTTTTTTTTTTTTTTGAAAATTCAACACTGGTTGCAAATTGAATTTTCAACTAAAAATTTTCGATTTTTTTTACCAAATAGTGGAATTTTCAATCAGAATGATTAAATTTCTATCAAAAACAGTAAAATTTTCGACAAATAAAATGGAACAGTTACATTTTCAGTTAGAAAAATTGATGAAAAAACTAATTTTCAACCAAAGAGATGAATTTTCTACCAAAAAAGGCTCATTTTCAATAAAGTACATAAATTTTCATGTAAAAAAAGATCTATTTTCAAACAAAATTAGAATAGCTAAAATTTTGGAAAACATGGAAATTAAAAAAATGAATTTTCAGCAAAATAGTTTGTTTTTTTTTCATCCAGAAAAATGGTTTTTTAACGACAAACAAAAGAAATAAATTTTCAGTTAAAACAATCAATTTTCAACAATAAAAATTAATTCTTAACAAAATAATTCAATTTTCAACCCAAAAGATGAATTTTCTATTAAAAAAAATAACGAATTAACTAAATTTTGTTTTCCAACCAAAGAAATTAATCTTCCACTATAAGAAAATCATTTTGTACCTAATACATTAATTTTCAACTAAAAAGAAAATTGTTTCATCAAAAATAAAATACTTATCATAATTTAATTATTTCTTAAAAAATTAATGTATTTTTTTGTAGAAAATTAATCTTTTTATTTCAAAATTAATCTTCCTTCTTAGAAATTCATATTTTTTGGTTAAAAAATCGAGTGTTTCAGTTAAATAATTATTATTTTAGTTGAAAATTCATGTTTTCGATTTATAATTTAACTATTCGAATTGAAGATTAATATTTTTTTTTAATTGAACACTGGTTGCAAATTGCATTTTCAACCAAAAAATGATTTTTTTTACCAAATAGTGGAATTTTCAATCAGAATGATTAAATTTCTATCAAAAACAGTACAATTTTCGACAAATAAAATGGAACAGTTACATTTTCAGTTAGAAAAATTGAAGAAAAAACTAATTTTCAACCAAAGAGATGAATTTTCTACCAAAAAAAGGCTCATTTTCAATAAAGTACATAAATTTTCATATAAAAAAAGATCTATTTTCAAACAAAATTAGAATAGCTAAAGTGTTGGAAAAAATGGAGATTAAAAAAATGAATTTTCAGCAAAATAGTTTGTTTTTTTCATCCAGAAAAATGTTTTTTAACGACAAACAAAAAAAAATAAATTTTCAGTTAAAACAATCAATTTTCAACAACAAAAATTCATTCTTAACAAAATAATTCGATTTTCAACCCAAAAGATGAATTTTCTATTTAAAAAAAATAACGAATTAATGAAATTTTTTCCAACCAAAGAAATTAATCTTCAGCTAGAAGAAAATAATTTTATACACAAACACATTAATTTTTAACTAAAAAGAAAAAAATTTTTACCATAAATAAAATACTCATCATAATTTAATTATTTCTTAAAAAATTCATGTATTTTTTTGTAGAAAATTAATCTTTTTATTTCAAAATTAATCTTTCTTCTTAAAAATTCATATTTTTTGGTTAAAAAATCGAGTGTTTCAGTTAAATAATTATTATTTTAGTTGAAAATTCATGTTTTCGATTTATAATTTAACTATTCGAATTGAAGATTAATATTTTTTTTTTAATTGAACACTGGTTGCAAATTGAATTTTCAACTAAAAATTTTCGATTTTTTTTACCAAATAGTGGAATTTTCAACCAGAATGATTAAATTTTTATCAAAAACAGTACAATTTTCGACAAATAAAATGGAACAGTTACATTTTCAGTTAGAAAAATTGAAGAAAAAACTAATTTTCATCCAAAGAGATGAATTTTCTACCAAAAAAAGGCTCATTTTCAATAAAGTACATAAATTTTCATATAAAAAAAGATCCATTTTCAAACAAAATTAGAATAGCTAAAATGTTGGAAAAAAATGGAGATTAAAAAAATGAATTTTCAGCAAAATAGTTTGTTTTTTTTTCATCCAGAAAAATGGTTTTTTAACGACAAACAAAAGAAATCAATTTTCAGTTAAAACAATCAATTTTCAACAACAAAAATTAATTCTTAACAAAATAATTCAATTTCCAACCCAAAAGATGAATTTTCTATTAAAAAAAATAACGAATTAATGAAATTTTTTCCAACCAAAGAAATTAATCTTTAACTAGAAGAAAATAATTTTATACACAAACACATTAATTTTCAACTAAAAAGAAAATTCTTTCATCAAAAATAAAATACTTATCATAATTTAATTAGATCTTAAAGAATTCATATATTTTTTTGTAGAAAATTAATCTTCCTTCTTAAAAATCCATCTTTTTGGTAAAAAATTCGAGTGTTTCAGTTAAATATTTAACATTTTAGTTGAAAATTCAAATTTTTGGTTTATAATTTAACTATCATTTTGTTTAAAATTCGGGTTTTTTCGTTTTCTTCAAAATAAATTTTTTGAATCAAAAGTTTTACTGTTTCATCCTTTTTTTAAATTTCTATTTTGTAGTAAAAAAGTTTAGTAAATATTGTCATTTTCAACCAGGAAGATTAAATTTCTATCAAAAAAGATTAATTTTCGACAAAAAATGGAAGATATATTTTCAGTTCGAATAAATGAAGAAAAAACTAATTTTCAAGCAAAAAGATAAATTTTCTACCAAAAAAGACTCATTTTCAACAAAGTACATAAAGTTTCATATAAAAAAAGTTCTATTTTCAACCAAAATTAGAGTATCTAAAATGTTACAAAAAATAAAGGTTAAAAAAATAAATTTTCAGCAAAACAGGTTGTTTTTTTGCATAAAAAATGGGGTTTTAACTAAAACCAGAAAAATTAAATGTTCAGTTAAAACCGTCAATTTTCAACAATAAAAATTAATTCTCAACATAAGAATACAATTTTAAACCAAAAAGATGAATTTTCTACCAAAAAAGATACAGTTTCAATAAAGTATATAAATTTTCAATTAAAAAAGATCAATTTAAAAACTAAAACTAGGATAGTATAATTTGCAGTTAGAAAAGTACATTTTAAGTTGAGAAAAACGAGTTTTTAGCAAAATTGATTAATTTTCAACTAAAAATATAAATTTTCAACTAAAAAGAAATGATTTTTCAGTCAAAGAAATTTATTTTTAATTAGTGTTTAATTTTCAACCAAAAGTACGGTTTTTGTACTAAATAGTAGAAGTTTCAACCCAAAAGTTGAATCTTCTATAAAAAAAAAATAATTTTTAGAAAAATAATTGTTTATCAACAAAAGAAATAAATTTCTAACAAAAAGTAGAATATTGAAATTTTCAACACAACGGGACATTTTTTAACGAAAAAGATTAAATCTCTATCAATAAGGGAGAAGAAGGTAAATTTCCCACAAAAAAATGACAGAGTTAACGTGAATTCCAAACCAAAATTATGATTCTGCTATTAAAAAAAAATTAATTTTAAACCTAATACGTGAATTTTCAACTAAAAAGATAAATTTTCCAAAAAAATAAAATACTTAGATTTTCAACAAATTAGTTGAACTTTCAACTACAGAGATTAATTTTTAACCAAAAATTTGAGGTTTTCAACAATGAGAGTAATAATATAATAATTAATTAGTTTATTTTTTTAAAGAAATTTAATTTTCGGTAAAAAAAACTTAATTTGTCATAAAAGCAAAGTAAATTCTCAACGAAATAGTATAATTTTCAACCAAGAAGAATAAATTTCTATCAAAAAAGATTAATTTTCGACAATAAACGGAACAGTTACATTTTCAGTTAGAAAATTTAAATCTAAATTAAAAAAAAAAACAACTAATTTTCAACGAAAAAGACTTATTCTTAAGACAAAGTACATCAATTATCATGTAAAAATATCTATTTTCAACCAAAATTAGAATACTTAAAATTTAAAAATAATAAAGATTCAACAAAAAACAAAAAAATTAATTTTCAACAAAATATTTTGTTTCCATTCAAAAAAAGGACTTTCGAACCAAAAATAGATGCATTAAATTTTCAACTAAAACCATCGATTTAAAAGAAATGAATTCTCAACAAAATAATTCAGTTTGAAACTCAAAAGATGAATTATCTACCAAAAAAGATATTTTTCATAAAATATATAAATCTTCAACTAGAAAATATAAATTTACATCAAACAAAACCTAGAATTGTTCAATTTGCTGTTAGAAAAGTAAATTTTAAACAAAAAAAGGGATTTCAGCAAAATTAATTTATTTTTAATTAAAAATATAAATTTTCAAACAAAAATGAAATATTTACAGCTTCAGCTAAAAAAATTAATTTTCAACTAAAATGAAACAAACTTTCAGCCAATGAAATTAATTTTTAATTAGCGTAATGAATTTTCGACCAAAAATACGATTTTTTTACCAAATAGTGAAATTTTCAACCCGAATAATTATTTTTTTATTTTAAAAAAGTCATTTTTAACTAAATATTTTTTTGCAATCAATTAAATGAATTCTCAACAAATAATATAATAGTTAAATAAATTATAAATCATCAACAAAAAAGATAAATTTTCGACCAAAAATAAAATAACTAAATTTTCAACCAAAAAAGAAACGAATTTTAGCAACAAAATATTTAAATTTTCTACCACAGAAATTAATTTTCATACAAAAAAATGAATACTTAATAAATTAATTTCAATTCAATCAATTCAATCAAATATATAAATTTTCAACTTAAAAAGGTAAATTTAGAAACCAAAACTAGAATATTTCAATTTGCAGTTAGAAAACTAAATTTCAAATAAACAAGAAAAAGGTGATGAATTTTCAACCAAAAATATGTTGTTGTTTTTACCAAATAGTGCAATTTTCAAGCAAGAGGGTGAATTTTCTATTAAAAAATTAAAAAAACAACAACTAATTAAAACGAAATATTTATTTTCGCCCAAAGAAATGGATTCCTAACAAAAAATAGAATAGGTAACTTTTCTACAAAACAGGACATTTTTTAACGAAAAATATTACATTCTTATCAAAAAACGTAAATTCTCCACCAAACGCGGAATAGATAAAGTGAATTTTTAACTAATATTATGAATCTTGAACTAAAATAAAATCATTTTTAACCAATTACATGAATTTTAAACTTAAAATATACTGTTTCAACTAATGAGAGTTATAATATAGAATAATGCAATAATTACTTAATTAAATTGAAATTTTTAAATAAATTAAATTTTCAATAAAAACTTAATTTTTCATAAAATCAATATCAATTTTTAACGAAATTGTATCATTTTCCACCAAGAAGATTAAATTTCTATCAAAAAAGATTAATTTCCGACAAAAAATGGAACAGTTACATTTTCAGTTAGAAAAAATAAATCTAAATAAGAAAAAGCTAATTTCAACCAGAAAGATTAATTTTTTATCTCTTTTTCAACAAATTACGTAAAGTTTTATCTCAAAAAGATCCGTTTTAACCGGAATTAGAATAGTTAAGAAATTAGAAAAATAAAGGTTCAACACAGAAAAAGCAGAATTTTCGACAAAATAGTTTATTTTTTTCATTAAAAAAAATAATTTTAAACCAAAAGTAGAAGAATTAATTTTTCAATTCAAACAATGTTTTTTCAATAATAAAAAAAATTAACAACAAAATAATTCAATTTTAAACCCAAAAGTTGAATTTTCTACCAAAAAAGATAGTTTCCATAAAATATATAAATTTTCAACTAAAAAAGATAAATTTACAAACAAAAACTAAAATAGTTCAGTTTACAATTAGAAAATTAAATTTGAAATAAAAACAACGAGTTTTCAGCAAATTAATTAATTTTCAACTAAAAATATAAATTTTCAAGCAAAAACGGAATAGTTACAGCTTCAGCTAAAAAAAAATAGTTTTCAACTAAAAAGAAACGAATTTTCAGTCATTGAAATATATTTTTAATCACAGTATTTAATTTTCAACCAAAAAGATGAATTTTCCATTAAAAAAAAACGAATTAACTAAATTTTGTTTTCCAACCAAAGAAATTAATCTTCCACTATAAGAAAATCATTTTGTACCTAATACATTAATTTTCAACTAAAAAAAAAAAATTTTACCAAAAATATAATGCTTAAATTTTCATTTAGTGAAACAAATTTTCGTCTAAAAAAGAAACGAATTTTAATTATTATTATTTTTTTAAAGTATTTTTTTAAACTGTAAATTTAATTAATTTTAATTAAAAATTCCATATTTAAATTTGAAAATTCATTAGTTTGGTTAAATATTATTTTTTGAACTTACAATTTAATTATTTAAGTTTCGGTATTTGGCTTAAAAATTAATTTTTTAAACTAAAAATGATACTTTGTTTAATCGTTTTATTTCAAAATTAATCTTCCTTTTTGAGAATTCATCTTTTTGGTTAAAAATCGAGTGTTTCAGTTAAATATTTATCATTTTATTTTGTTGAAAATTCGTTTAATTTTTATTTTTATCAAATATTAATTTTTTCAATCAAAAGTTTAACTATTTTATCCACTTTTTGTAAAAAATTGATGTTTTTTTTAGTGATAAAGTTAAGTATTTGTCTAAAAATTAATTTATTTTGCACTTACCTGAGAAAAATTGAAAAACTTAACCGGGAATTTGAAATCTTCTGCCGAATCGTCACCCTGGCTTTGGCCTTGAAAGGTTTAAAATACTTGAATATTGAAATGATTTTTCAAAGCTACAATTTTTTTCTGTGTTAGGTATATAGGAGAGACTCGCAAGACGAAGTTTACGCTGGTAGCCATCAATATCCTGGTCAGGTAAGATCTCGAAGAAATTATTTTAGATTGTAAAAATGTTGGCCTCGGACTCACTGCAGTATTGACACTATTTGACCATTTTTTTAGCAATCACAAAACAGTTGAATTTTTAAATAAAAATATCAGTTTTCTACGAAATAGATACATTTATAACCAAGGAGATTAATTTTTTGTCAGACGAGAAGAATTTTTAACAAAATATATAAATTTTTAAACAGATTTTTGAATTTTTAGCCAAGAAGGTTCATTGTCTTTTTTTAAAAAATACGAATTTCCAACAAATTACATAAATTTTAAACTAAACAGTTGGTCCCCTTTTTATTTGATCAATTTTTAAACTGAAAAAACGCGTTTTTAACCAAAAATGGAGTAGTTAAATCTTTATTCAGTATAATTAATTTCCAATTTTTTAAAATAAATATAATTTTCTACAAAACCGTTGAATTTTCAACAAGAGAATATGCATTTTTAACAAAATATTTGAATTTGGAACGATAATTAAAAAAAAAAAACTGTTTTACCAAACAGTTGCATTTTTCACGAAAAACATTAGCTTTTCTACCAAAAAATATGAATTTTTAACAAATTATATAAATTTTTCACCAAAAAGTTAAATTTTCGACCAAGAAAGTTAATTTTCTACCAAAAAATAAGAATTTTCAAAAAATAGAATACATTTTTAACCAATTTTTAACCAAGAAAATGAATTTTTTTACCAACAAAAAAAAATTTTAACAAATTATCTAAATTTCTAACCGTAAAGTTTCATTTTCAACCAAAAAGTTAATTTTCGACCAAAAAATAATAATTTTTGAAAAATTACATACGTTTTTACCCAAATAGTTGTAGTTTCAACCCAGAAGATTATTTTTAAATTATAAAAGACAGTTTTTTTTACCAAAATATTAATTTTTAACCGAGAAGATTAATTTTTTACCAGAAACCCCCAATTTTTAACCAAGAAAATGAATTTTTTACAAAAAAATATAAATTTTCAACAAATTACATACATTTTTAACCATAAAGTTTAATTTTCAACCAAGAAGGTTAATTGTCCACCGGGGAAAACGAAATTTAATCAAGTACATCAATGTTTTACCAAAAAGTTAGTTCAATTTTCAACCAAGA
>NC_046658.1:168479091-168499278 GCF_010883055.1 Belonocnema kinseyi | reverse complement strand
AACCCAGAAGATTATTTTTAAATCATAAAAGACGAATTTTCTACCAAAAATATTAATTTTCAACCGAGAAGATTAATTTTCTACCAGAAAACCCAAATTTTTAACCAAAATAGTTTAGTTTTTAACCAAGAAAATGAATTTTTTACAAAAAAATATAAATTTTCAACAAATTACATAAATTTTTAACCATAAAGTTTAATTTTCAACCAAGAAGGTTAATTTTCCACCGTAGAAAACGAATTTTTAATCAAATACATCAATTTTTAACCAAAATAGTTCAATTTTCAACCAAAAAAGTAGTTTTAAACAAAATAAATCAATTTTTAAATAAATAGTTAAATTTTCAAATAAGAAGGTGCATTTTATATTTAAAAAATACTAATTTTATATAAAATAAATCAATTTTTACGAATAGTTAAATTTTCAACCAAGGTGGTTAAATTTCTATGAAAAAATACTAATTTTAAACAAAATAAATAAATTTTTAACTAAATAGTGAAATTTGCTACCAAGAAGGTTAATTTTTTATTTAAAAAAATAATAATTTTATATAAAATAAATCAATTTTTACGAATAGTTAAATTTTCAACCAAGAAGGTTAATTTTTCACCAGAAAAAAGAAACGAATTTTCAGCCAAAAAAGTGAACTTTTAACCAAATAGTTAAATTTTTAACCAGGAAGATTAATTTTCTTCAGAAAAGACAAATTTTTAAGCAAGAATGATGACTTTTCAACAAAATTGCGGAATTTTCAAGAAAAGAATTAAAGTTTGAACCAAATAATAACACTTTCAACAACAACAAAAAATCTTAATTCTTAACCAAAAATTTAATACTAGATCTTTCAACAAAGTACATTAATTTTGAACCAAATATTTGAATTTATCAACCCAGAATATTAATTCTTTTCACTAGACAAGAAGAATTTTCAACAAAATACATCAATTTTTAACCGAATAGGAGTTAAATTTTTATCCAAGGAGAATAATTTCTGCCAAAAAATACGAATTTCCAAGCAAAATGAATTTGTGAGTTCAGTCCTCATTTAACAACGGGAAACTGATAATAGTCAATTTAATTTTCGATTCATAATTTCTATAATGAATCCTGAGTATTAATTTGCGAAAGCACTATTCAATTTTTCGCTCTTTTCGAGAAAATTGACTTTAAAATATCCGCCACAAGCGATAGGTAAGTAACTCAGGCAGTAGCGGTCCGGCTTCACAGTCCAAAAGTTGCGTGTTCGATTCTCGCTGCCCACACTTTTTTTATTTTTTTAATTTTTTTAATTTTTATCAATGTCTATTTTTCATCTTTGAAGTGAGCCCGAGTTCTGAAAATTGAAAGAAATTCAATTTCTGACTGTGACTTTATATAATTTCAGGGCGTCTATCTTCTGAAATTCGACAACTCATACTCGCTTTGGCGAAGTAAAACGCTTTATTACCGAGTTTACTACACAAGGCCCGGATCGACAAAAAATGAACATTAATCTTATAACTAAATTAAGAAAAAAGTTATTACGTTAAATGTGTATTTGTTGAACACTAGCCACCGACACGTCTGTCTATTATAATGCTAGTCTGACTAAAAAAAAAAAAAAAAAGCTCTGTGACCTATTTTCGTGTAAAGCGAGAAAACCTCGAAAAAATATATTTATTGTTTAGATGCTTAGTAGGGTGGTTCAAAAAATTTATACATATTTTTCAAGTTCTCACCACCTCATTTTGTGTTTTTCGGTGGAAAAAAAATTAACAATACGAAGGCTGAACATTTCATTTTTTAATTAATTTTTTGCCTAAATTGTTTATACAATTTACGATTTTTTTAGTCGAAATTATACATTTTGTTTAAATCTAGAAAATTTAGGACTTTTTTTCATATAATAAACTAAAGTGAGGGTGTGAGAAGTTGAAATTTTTTTACCACCCTAATTCTTAGGATATCATGTGCTGTCACAGCACAATCGCGGAACAAAGTTGTTGAGTTTTTAACTTTGATACACATTATTTATGTACTGCGGCCGGAAATTAATTTTTTTATGTATGTGAAAATTATGGACGTTTGCAACGAACATTTGCACTGTAATCGATGGTATTGTTTTTAAAATACTTGGATTAATTTTTAAGGGAAGACTGGTTTTTTTTTTCTTTTAAGAACAGATAAAAAATTAAATTAATAATATGTAATTCTTCAATTTTTTTTAAATATTCGGCCTTTGAATGAAATAAATTCTTCCTTTAAAAATATTTTCACCGTAGCATAAATGGATTTTTGTTGTTTATAAGTGTCCTTTTTACGAATTTCGATTATCGTTGTTCTTGAAAATCGATTTTTACGCAATCAGAGCCTTTTATTTGTCCATATAATTTCTCTGTACCATTTGTGTGTGTTTCGAGAATATATTGAACATAAGAAAAATTTGATTTCTTTATTGCAGGCTGACAGTTGGATCGGGAAACCGGGAAAAAGGGCAAACAGGAATAATAAAATTTCTGTACTCCAGAAAAATAAGAGTCCTGACACTGTCAAAATTCCTGAATGATAAAATTTCTAAATATTAAAATTCCCGATTAATAAAATTTTATGATAATGTAGTTTCCAAATAATAAAAATGCCGATAGAAAATTCTTTATAATATTATAGAATTGAAAAATTTTCATTGAATAAACTTTCCGAGAGGCGACTGAACACTCCAGAAAAATAAAATACCCGACACTGAAATTCCCGAATAATAAAATTTCCAAATAATAAAATTCCCGATTAATAATATTTCAGAATAAAATAATTTCCGATTAATAACATTTCAAACAAATTTAATTTCCGGATAATAAAATTCCTTATAGAAAATTGTTTTTATATTACCGAATTGAAAAATTCGCAACACTGTCAAATTCCAGAATAATAAAATTCCTGATTAATAAAATTTTAGAATAATATAATTCTTGAATAGTAAAATTTCCAAACGAAAACTATTCATAATATTATCTAATTGCAAAATTTCAGTATAAAAAAATTACCGAGGGATGACCGAAAACTTCAGAAAAATAAAATTCCCGACACTGAAATTCCCGAATAATAAAGTTCCTGATAGAAAATTGTTTATAATATTATCGAATTGAAAAATTCCCAACACTGTCAAATTCCTGAATGATAAAATTTCCGAATAATAAAATTCCCAATCAATAATATGTCAGAATAAAATGATTTCCATAATATATAATTCCCGAATAATAAAATTCCCGATAGAAAATTGTTTACAATATTATCGAATTGAAAAATTCCCAACACTGTCAAATTCCCGAATAATAAAATTCCAAATAATAAAATTCTCGATTAATAATATTGTAGAATATTATAATTCGCGAATAATGAAATTTCCGATAGAAAATTGTTCATAATATTATCGAATTGAAAAATTTCCGTATAATAAGATTTCTGTGGGATGACTGAAAACTCCAGAAAAATGAAATTCACGACACTGTGAAATTCCCGAATAATAAAGTTCTTGGATAATAAAACTCCCGATTAATAAAATTTCCAAATAATAAAATTGCCGATTAATAATATTTTAAAATAAAATAGTTCCGGAATAATAAAATTTTCATAAAATATAATTCCCGAATAATAAAATTTCCGAATGATAAAAATTCTCGATTAATAAAATTGTAGAATATTATAATTCGCGAATAATAAAATTTCGATTAGAAAATTGTTCATAATATTATCGAATTGAAAAATTTTCATTGAATAAAATTTCCTAGAGGCGACTGAAATTTCCAGAAAAATAAAATACCTGACACTGAAATTCCCGAATAATAAAATTTCCTAATAATAAAAGTCCCGATTAATAAAATTTTAGAATAATGTGATTCCCGACTCATAAAATTTCCAATAGAAAATTGTTTATAATTTTATCGAATTGAAATATTTTCGTTGAATAAACTTTCCGAGGGGTGACTGAAAACTCCAGAAAAATAAAATTCCCGACACAGTGAAATTCCCGAATAATACAGTTCTCGATTGATAAAACTCCCGATTAATAAAATTTCCGAATAATAAAGTTCCCGATTAATAACATTTCCATATAATTCGCGAATAATAAAATTCCCGATAGAAAACTGTTTATAATATTATCGAATTGAAAAATTTCCAACACTGTCAAATTCCCGAATGATAAAATAATATAATTCGCGAATAGTAAAATAAAATTGAAAGTAAAATTAGCATAATTTAATTCCCGAATAATGAAATTTCCGAAAAATAAAATTACCGAATAATAAAATTTGCTTTGCAAGGTCCAATTCAGCCCTGATTTGTCGCGGAAGTTTTTTTTAAATTAAGAATTTAATTTTCTTAGAAACTTTTCTTGTACTTTTCTAAAAATACTTGACATATTTTCAATAAAAATGTTTTCAATCATTGATATTTTATATTCAAACAATAGTTTCATCATCTTAAAACACAAAAAATGTCTAATAAAAAAATATATGTTTCTTACGTAAACAATGTTTATGAATAACAATTTTTTGAAATCGGGAATTTTATAATTCGAGAATTATATAGTTAGGATATTTTATAATTCGGCAATTTTCAAAAGGATGACGGAAAAATAAAATCTCCGAATTGGAATATTCCCGAAGAATAAAATTCATAAGTTAAAAAATTACCTAATCATAAAATTCCCAAATTTGAGAATTCCCGAATAATAAAGGGACAGCTAAAAAATCCCCAAAATTAATATTCCCGACGCTCAAAAATTTCCGATTTGGAACATTTCCGAATAATAAAATACCCAGACTGTTTATAATATTACCGTATTATAAAATTCCTGAATTCAAACGATAAACTTTTTTTTATAAATATTATTTATTTATTAAAAATGCAATAATAAAATACTTTTACAACAAAATATATATACATTTAAAATTTTGAAAGTTTCGAAAATTAATGCTTGAATTTAAAATAATATAAAATCTAGTTTGGATATTTTATATTTCGAAAATTTCTTCTCGGTGGTTTTATTAGGGAATTTTCCAATTTCGTAATATTATAACTGTTCGGAAATATTATTATTCGTAATTTTTCAGTTGTACCGAAAGATTATAAACTGTCACGTATTTAATTTTGCGGAAATTTTCCAATTTGGAATTTTTATTTTTTTGGCAATTTTAATTTTCGGGAATTTTCCAGCGCGGAACCAATGGTTAAAAGAATTTTTTTTTCTTTTCTGAAAAATTATTCATGAATTTGAAATAAGTTAGATTTGAACTTCTTGTTTTTTAATTTAAAGTTCCGTTGTTAAATTTTTCAATTATGATATTCAATTTTCAATGCGTAATTCTAAAATATTTTAATTAAAAAAATTTCCATTTTAGATCTTCATTTTCAAGTATGATCAACTGTAAATATAAATGAATGACTTTTATTATTAAATTGTACTTTAATTATTAAAAATGAACAACAAATAATTTTACAAAACGATTCTGAATCCATTGTAAATTAGAGAATTTAAGAATAAATAAATTTATTAAGATTCCTAAAAAAAATTGAAAATCATTTTTTTTTTTTTAGAAAAATTAATTTCAAGAGAATTTTCTCAAATATTTCCGAAATTGTCAAAAAAGAATCTGAAAGTTTTTAATGCAATTTTTTATTGGCAGGTTTTTTTGAAAGTTTTATAAAAGGTTCAAACCATGTAAAAAATTTTCAATAATAGTTTAAAATTTTAAAAGATAAGATTTCGAAGTAATATTTTGAAGGATTTTTAAAGATTTCAAGATAATAATATATAATATCTAAAATTTGAAACGACTTGATTTTAAACAAATTTAACTTCTAATTCAAAAAGTAAATAATCTGTAATCTTTCAATGTTTAATGTTTCTAACTTAAAATTGCTGAATATTTATTGATTTTAAACACAAAATTTCTAATCTTTTTAAGAATTGTGAAAGGTTTCGTAAGAATAAAAAAAATTCTTAAAAATTCAAATTTTTAATAATAAAAAAACGTTTTTCGTTAAACGACTAAATATAAATTGGTAATTGACCGATTTTAACGTTTAAAGTTGGATAGAAGGAAATTTTTATTTTAAATATTTTATGAATTAGATGGATAATTGTTTATTTTTAACATTAATATTTTCTTAATTTTCAAATTATATTGAACCATTGTTTCAGTCTAATACAAAATATTATATTTTAAAACATTCAATTGAAATTTTTCGATTGAGAAAATAAAAATTATTTAATATTTAGCAGTACTTGACTGCTCGTTTAAATGCTCGTATTCCCAAATAATAAAATGTCTGCCAGTTTATAATATTACCGAATTTTAAAATTCCCGAATGATATTTCCGACAGAAAATTGCCGAAATATAAAATATCCGATACTGTAATATTCCTGACACTAGAAAACTTCCGAATTCAAACAATTAAAAAAATATTTTTTAATAAATGATTTATTTATTAAATGTACAGTAATGTAATATTTTTATCAAAGACATTTTTTTAGACGTTTAATTCAATTTTTTAAAATTATGGTTTGATTTTAAAATAACAATAATTGGACCAAATTTTTTCATGCAAAAAAGAATACAAGAACATGGCTTTTATCACAAAAAGAACCATTTTTGTATTACTATGCACATTAAAAAAAACTGGTAAGAAATTCTTTTTTTTAATATTGTTATTTTAAAATTGTAAATTTTAAAGTTTAATTGAATTTATTCAGAGTATTAAATAAAAGTTTGAATTAAAAAGCTTTTTGAAGTTTAATACAAAAATTTTGAATAAAAAAGCATTATAATTGTGAACAATGCTTTCATATAAAATAGTCGCAATAAGTGGAAATAAAGTTTGAAATTTTGAAAGTTCTCTATATGAATTATCGTCTGATCGAAGCATATCATGGAGATAGTTTCGAAATATACTGAAATATTACTTTAGAAATTTTAACACTTTCAAAAAATAATATTTGACAAATTTCTTTTTGTTGCGTTTCTCGCTTTCGCAAGCTTAAATATTCTCAACTTTCTAATTTACAAATATGGAAAAAGTAATTCAGTTGGGCAGAATTAAGTTAATTTAGAAGAACTCAAAAGAAATTAAAAGAACTGAATAGGATTTAAGATAAATTAATTAGATTTCAGGGCGAATTCCAGATGAATTGTACAAAATATTTAAAAATCACACACTCGAATCAGAGTTCCCACGCTAGTACACAGCCCTCTTAATTGAAATCTCCTGAAATTTCTGAAGTCACTTAAATTCATATGAAGTCACTTGAAATCTCTAAAAGTCACTGGAATTCTTTTGAAGTAAATTAAATTTTCCTGCAATTTTTGAAGTCACTTAAATTTATATGAAGTCACTTGAATTCATCTGAAATCACGTGAAGTCATTTGAAATCACCTGAATTCCTTAAAAGTCCCTTCAATTCTTCTAAATCAATTGAAATCTCTTAAAATTTCTTAAGTCACTTTAAGTAACGTGATTTCACGTGATTTCATTCGAAATTATTTGAATTCTCCTGCAATTTCTGAAGTCACTTAAATTTATATAAAGTCACTTGAAATCACGTGAAGTCATTTGAAATCACCTGAATTCTCTAAAAGTCACTGGAATTCTTCTGAACTCAATTGAATTTTTATGCAATTTTTGAAGTCACTTAAATTCATCTGAAATCACGTGAAGTCATTTGAAATCACCTGAATTCCTTAAAAATTCCTTCAATTCTCCTGAAGTCAATTGAAATCTCTTTAAATTTCTGAATTCACTTGAAGTAACGTATTTTACTTGAATTCATTTGGAATCACTTGAATTCACCTAAAATCACATGAAGTCACTTGAAATCGCCTGAATTCCTTTGAAGTCACTTGAAATCTATTAAAATATTTCTTAAATCACTTGAAGTCACTTGAATTTCACATGAAGTCACGTGATTTCACTTGAATCCATTCGAAATCACTTGAATTCTCCTGAAGTTAATTGAAATCTCCTGACATTTCTGAAGTCACCTTTACTCATATGAAGTCACTTTAATTCACGTTAAGTCACTTGAAATCACCTGAATTTAAAAAAAGTCACTTGAATTCTCCTGAAGTAAATTGAATTTTCCTGCAATTTCCAAAGTCACTTAAATTTATATGAAGTCACTTGAATTCTCCTGAAATCAATTGAAAGCTCTTAAAATTTCTAAAGTCACTTGAATTTCACATGAAGTCACAAGATTTCACTTGAATTCTCCTGAATTCAATTTAAATCTCGTGCTATTTCTGATGTAATTTAAATTCATATGAAGTCACTTGAAGTCACTTGAATTTCTCATGAAGTCACGTGATTTCACTTGAATTCATTCCAAATCACTTGAACTCTCCTGAAGTCAATTGAAGTCTCTTAAAATTTCTAAAGTCACTTGAATTTCACATGAAGCCACAAGATTTTACTTGAAATCAATTTAAATCTCGTCTAATTTCTGAAGTCACTTAAATTCATATGAAGACACTTGAATTTATTTGAAATCACGTGAAGTCACTTGAAATCTCCTGAAATATCTGAAGTCATTTGAATTCACATAAAGTCTCGTGAATTCACTTGAAGTCACCTGAATTCATTTGAAGTCCTTGAATTCTTCGGATGTAATTTGAAATCTCCTGAAATACCTCAAGTCATTTGATATCACATGAAATTACCTGCAGTCACGTGAATTTACTTGAAATCTTCTGAAAACATTTTAAGCCACTTAAAATCTTCTGAAGTCACTTCTGAAGTAATTTAAAATCTTCTGAAATACATGAAGTAATTTGAAATGACACGTAATTACCTGAAGTCGCTGGAATTCATTTTAAGTCACTTTAAATCTTCTGAAGTCACTTGGAATCTCTTGAAAGATCTAAAGACATTTGAATTCACATGATGAAACTTGAATTCACCTACATTTATTTAAAGTCACTTGAAATCTTCTGAAACATCTGAAGACATTCGAATTCACATAAAGTCTTGTGAATTCACCTGAAGTCACCTGAATTCACTTGAAGTCCTTAAATTTTTCGGAAGTAATTTGAAATCTCCTGAAATACCTGAAGTCATTTGAAATCACATGAAGTCACGTGAATTCACCCGAAATCACCTGGATTAATTTTAAGTTTCTTGAAATCTTCGGAAGTTACTTGAAGTGTTTTTGAAGATCTAAAGTCATTTGAATTGACAGGACGTGACGTGAAAACCTGCAGTCTCGCGAATTCGTCTTAAGTCACGTTAAATCGCTTAAATTCACCTGAATTTATTTGAAATCATTTAAACTCTCCTGAAGTCATTTGAAATCTCCTGAAATATCTGAAGTCATTTGAATTCAATATTGTTCCAATCATTTTTGGAACGAAGAAAATCTACCTTGGCCCAGGTTCAAACTGATAATTCCTGCGAGGAGTTTTAATTAATTAGGAACCTGTACCGCAGCAAGACGCTCCTGATTCACCCGTTGAGTGTTTTAATTTGCTGTTCAGTTCTTATTACTATAAACAAACAAATTTTTACTACAAGAATTCGATTTTTTATATTTAAATGGCCGGGATTTTTTTGTTCGATTAAAACAGTAGCCTTGTTCTTCGACAAAAAAAAACGTAAATAAGTTTAGAAACATTTGTTGTACTTTCAACATTTATTTTACGTCAACCATGAATTTCACGCATTAATTTTGCACAATCCAGATACGAATTGCTTATAAATAATCATATTAACATTAGTATCACTATATGAATCACTATATTGTAAAATGTCGCTTTACCGATTAACCGATTTCTGCAACTAATGCATCATTTTTTTAAATTGTTACTTAAAAACTTGCACTATTACAAGAGCACTTTTTTGAGACGGCATAAGTTGCGTATTGTTTATCGAATATACAATATTTATATATACTTAAGTAGAGTTACACTCTTCGGGCTTTTCGCAGTTTTACAAATTTTTAGTAATGGACAAAGTGCAGTGAAAAATATCTGATTGCGTGCAATGCGAGTTCTAAAAAATATCTATTGTTCTCGATGTTTTTTTTGTGTACATAATTTTCTCGGATTTTTCGGGCCCAACAGAGTTTTCCACTATCTTTATGCGTAGAGAGTGGATTAGCGATACTTTAAACGCAGCTCGGATCTCACATGCGAAAATTTCCTGTTTAAACGGTGGAAACCCTGCGCGCGCATGTCCCCCTCTCCGACGGACTTGACAGAAAAGGGGATGTGCGCGCGCAGGCTTGCAAACCTTCTAAAAAGGGATCTCCGCATGTGAGAGCCGAGCTGTGTGCACAGTTTCGAATCCGCTCTCTAGTTATGTATAAGCTCAAATTGACTGCAGTAATACGCCTTTAGTCGAAAATACACTTATGAGCTTTAAAATACAAATACAGCAAATATACTTGGTATTTTTTGGTAAATATAAGTTTAGGTATATACATATGTATATATGGCGTAGTAAATTCTATACTTTTTTATATTCACGGTTACACTTCTAAAGCTTTTAGTTTTAGGTTTTAAGTCAAATATTGAGCTATTCTGAACGCACTCTGCGCCACTTTCCGACCACTTGGCTTTTTTTTTTAATTTCGTGATAGGATTTTCGAATTTTTTGTAGGTGATCAAGCGATTAATTCTGTAATTAGTCACAGATAGTTCTCTGCGATTTTAGAGAAAAGTTGTTCATTTTGGAAAACTTTTATTTTTTATTTTAAAGACTAATTAATATAAAATTATGGATCTACGCTTGATAAAAAATAGGAAGGAATATTTGAAAGCTATTTTGGAAGCATTTTATAGTTACTAGAAAATATTTTGTTTTTATAAATATTTTTTTTTGTTTTTCATTCTCAATATTCAAGAGCTAAAAATTCAATTTTATTCAATTTTCAAAATCTTGAAAACTAAGGTTTCAATATTCCTTAATTTCAAACAGATAAAAATTTAACTATTGAAAAAAAAAGAAAATCGACAATCTTATTGTTAAAAGTTTAATTTTCAACAGTTTATATTTCAGCCTTTAAAAAATCAATTTTCAATAGTTGAAAGTTGAAAATAGATGAAATAAATTTTTTTCAATTTTTATCTGTTGAAAATTAAATTTTCAACAGGTACATTTTTGACTCTTGATTTTTCAATTTTCTTCCGTTTCCTAATCGTTGAAAAAATCTAACTGTTGAAAAACTAATTTTTACAGTTTAAAATTAATTTTTAAATTTCTGAAAATTGAAAAGTAAAAAATTAAATTTTCTTCAAATTCGACTGCTGAAAATTCAACTTTCAAAAATTAAAAATTCAACTGTTGAAAATTTTTTTTAATTTAACTGTTTAATTTTAACCGTTATCAATTAAACTTTCTTGCATTTTCACCTGTTGAAAATTTAATTTTCTTCAATTTTGAACATCTAAAAAGGGTAGAAAATTAAATTTTTAACCGTTGAATTTTCAGCAGTTAAAAATTCCATTTTTAAAAGTTGAATTTCCATAGCAGTTAAGAAATGCAATTCCAACTGCTTGAAATTGAAGAAAATTGAATTTTCAACTGCTGAAAATTCACCACTTAAAAATTAAATTTTCTTATATTTTATAATGTTGAAAATTTAATTTTCTACAATTTTGAACAGCTGAATTTTGCGGTTTGAATATTCAATTGTAGAAAATTGAAGAAAATTAAATTTTCAATTGCTGAAAATTCACCATTTAAATATTAAAATATTCCAATTTTCAATAGTAGAAAATTGAAGAAAATTTAAACTTCGACTGTTGAATTTTCACCAAATAAAAATACAATTTTCAAAAGTTGAATGACCATCAGTTAAAATTTTCATTTTCAACTGCTTAAAATTGAAGAAAATTTAATTTTGAATTTTTGAATGTTCTACATTTGAAGGCTCAATTTTCAACATTTAAAAATTCAACTGTAAGATATTGAAGAAAAGAAAATTTTCAGCAGTTGAAAAATTGAATATAATAGATGTTTCAAGTGTTGATTATTCAGTAGTTGGAAATTCAATTTTCAACAGTTGAATATTCAACAGTAGAAAATTCAATCGTCAAAAATGTAAATGTTAAAAATTTCAGAAAAATGAATTTTTAAGAGTGGAAAAATAATTTTCAAAAATTCAATTTCCAACAGATCAATTTTTCAGCAGTTTAAAATTTAACCATGAAAAATCCATCTATTCAAAATTCAAGTTTAATTTTCAACTGTCAAAAATTTAACTTTTGAATATTGAATAAATTTTAATTTTCAAACATTTGGTTTTCTCGAATTTTTTAAAATATTAGATCAAGGAATTAGTTTTATAATCAGTGACAAATAGTTATCTGTAATTTCAGAGAAAAATTGTTCTTCTTTTAAAACCATTTCTTTTGATTTTAAAAGGTGATTATAAAATTATGTGTCTGCGCTTGATAAAAAATAGGAAGGAATATTTGAAATGTTTTTCTGGAAGCATCTGATAGTTACTTAAAAATCTAGGAATCTAATAGTGGAAATTTCAAATAGACTTTTTTTATTATTTTTTTCTTTAGTTCTTCGTTGTTATTTTTGTTGATAGACATTTTTTGAACTATCTGTGAAAATGGTCTACGCTCTAACCTACAGTAATCAATTTCACAAAATTTTTGGCATCTTTCAATACTTTAGCAGCATGTTGTTATTACTTCGACAGGACGGAAAATAATTTATTTATTTTTCTAAGTTAATCTAACTTTTTTTTTATTTGCACAAGAATTTGGTTACTTTCTTTTATCATTGCAGGGGCTCTTTTTGGCAAATAAGCTTGTTCAATTTGAAAATATTTTTAATTCGAATCTTGAAAGATGTTCCAAAATTCCCATTCTTAAAATTTGAATTTATTTAACTTCGAAGTTTCGTAATTTTCATTTGAGAGTTTGAAAAATTACTTAAATAAAAATTTTTATTAATATGAAATTTTGTAAATGATCTAAATTTGAAATATTTCTAAGACATAATTCAAAATATTTGCAAATCGAAAGCATTCTTTAAATATTCTAAACAATATTTTGTTTCTAAGGATACTGGAAATTCTATTCTTCCTAAAAAAAGTTGCCCCTGTTTGAAATGATTGTCAGCAATCTTTCATTTTTCTATAAGCTCTTCTTTATTTTTACTACATCATAATTCATTGAATGTATAATGAAAAAATAACCAAATTAAATCCTTTAAAAAATGTTGGTGAATTTTTTTCAAAGCGATCTTAAAGTACTTTCCTTTCTCCAATTTACGATTTATCGTTAGTATTTGCAAAAGACCAACTTCAAAAGTTGTTAAGTAGTCCCTAGTGCTGCGAGCGAGCTTGTGCTGAGCTACAAAAACCTTTCTTCAAATTTTTAATTTAACTATTATCAGCAAGGAGATGATTAGATTAGAGGGACTGTGAAGTTAGCTGACGAGCGCAGCTCGGCTCTCACATGCAGATATACCCTATTTGATCAACGACAAGAGTGCGCGCGCATGCTGCGTACGCACTTTACCCCCTCCCCAACATGTGCGTGTCCAGCGTGCGCGCGCACTCTTGCAGCAGGTCTAACTGGGGATCTCCGCATGTGAGAGCCGAGCTGCGCTCGTCAGCGAATTTGGCAGTGGGTCTAATGCCTCCCTGACTATTATGATTTATCAATTTCCCTAATCAATATAGCCTCACATTAATATTTGATTAATGACTAGCAGGTACGAAAAGCCGAATTAATCGAAACACTCATATCGTCTGCATTAAAGTGACACATAAAAATTAAAAAATTAATTTTCCAAAACTGCACCCCTTCGATTTTCTTCAAATTCTTTTGTGACAGAAACTCACTGGAATTTAAAAACAAATGAAAAATACATTTTTGATGGTGCCAGGAAGTTTTTTAAATTTTTGCAGAATCCAAAAACGTCATTTTTTTAAATTAAAAAAGAATTTATGTGTTCTGAGAAAATGTTCCATTATTTTTCAATTTGTATTTTTACTTGATAACTAAAACAGTACACAAAGAAAAAGAAAAATCGAATTGTTAAAAGTTTAATTTTCAAAAATTGAATCTGTAGCAGTTAAAAATTCAATTTTCAACAGTTTAATTTTTAGCAGATGAAAATTCAACTATTGAAAACTAAAGTCAATCCAATTTTTAACAGATAAAAATCAAAGAAAATTTTTATTTGGTTTTATTTTAGTAACTTGATTATTATAATGGCAAAAATAATGTCTGTAATTGGTTATATACACTATTGAGTGTTAATAAACTTGAATTGAAACCAAATTTAATTTGCAGGCGTTGAATGTTTAACATTGGACAGCTTAATTTTAAGCAATTGAATCGTCAACGTTTGAATCCTCAGTAATTAAAAAATCAATTTTTAACAGTTGAAAGCTCAACTTCCAACAGTTGAAAATTCAACTGTTAAAAATTGAAGGAAATTTATTTTTCAACAGTTAAAAATTAAATTTTCAACATTTGAAAGTTGAAGATAATTTACGTTTTAAGTTACGAATGTTCATCAATTGAAAATTCAATTTTCAATGTTCGCCAATTTTCAGCAGTTCAATCTTTAAGAGTACGACTTTCAACGGTTTAATTTTCTGCAGTTGAAAATTCAACTGTCAAAAATTTAAATATTGAAAAATTAAGAAAAAAATTTCATTTTCGACAGTTGATAATTAAAGAAAATTTAATTTTCAACAGTTGAAAATGAAAAAAGATAGAATTTTCAAGATTTTCATTTTCATCGAATTAATTTTATCAGTTAAAAATTCAACTATAGAAAATTCAACTGTTCAAAATGGAGGAAATTAAAATTTTCAACAGTTTAAAATGAAAGAAAATGTAACTTTTAAGTGTTGAGTTTTCAGCTGATGAAAATTAAGTATTCAATTTTTACAAGTTGAATTTCCAACAATTGAAAAATCAATTTTTCAACAATTCAAGATTAAAGAAAATATAATTTTTTGATGTTTAATTTTCAACAGATAAATTTTTAGCAGTTAAAATTTCAGTTTTCAATTTTTTTAAGTTGAATTTTCAGCAGTTGATACTCAATTTTCAACATTTGAAAATTGAAAATGTAGTTTTCAAGTGTAGAATATTCAACAATAGAAAAATCAATTTTATTCAATTTTCAACGTTCAAAAGTTGTATTTTCAGCCGTTCAAAAATCTACATTCAAAAGTTTAACTTTTATTGGTAGAATAGTTAGCAATTGAAAATCAACAGTCGAAAATTCATCTATTCAAAATTGAAGGAAATTAAAATTTCAACAATTGAAAAATGGAAGAAAGTTTAATATTTGATTTTCAAACATTGAACGTGCAATAATTAAAAGCGTATTTTCAACAGTTGAATTGTCAACGGTTGATTTTTCAGTAGTTGAAAAATCGGTTGAAATTTGTTGAAAATTGAAAAATAAATCAATTTTCAACAGTTTGGTTTTTTACAGATGAATTTTCAGCAGTTAATAATGAAACTATAGAAAATTTAACTGTAAAAAGTGTAATTTTTAAGTTTTGAATTTTCAATTTTCTTCTTGAACATTAGAAAAATTGAATTTTGAACAGATGATAATTCAAAAAAATGAAAATTGAATTTTGAAAAGTTTGATTTTCAATGGATAGATTTTTGGCATTAAAAATTCGTTTATCGAAATTTCAACTGTTCAAAATTGAAAAAATTAGATTTTCCACAGTTGAAAGTTGAGAAAATTTAAGTTTTAAGTGTTGAATTTTCAGAAATTGAAAATTGAATTTTCAGTTCTCTTCTATTTTTAGCAAATCAAAAATCAATTTTTTTAAGTTTGCTGAATTGTTCTAGGAAAAATTGGTATCATTTTAATAAATATTTAGAAGTTTAAAAAAAATTTTAATTAGTGGAATCAGGAAAAGTTTTTGTAAGAAATTGGAAAAAAGTGAGGTTTCTTTCACTTTCAAAAAATTGAAGGGGTACCGTTTTAAAAAATTTAACTTTTAATTTTCAGCGTCGCCCTGGTATTACTTGATTTTCGATCAGACACCTAATATTTAAATACGAAGACCTTAGGATCATACAGTTACTATCAATCGAAAAAATATTTGTTTATACGAAACAAATATTTTGCTGAGTGCCGACATTGAGAAAAGTACACGCGATGAACACTCTGGTAGAAAAGGTTTCGGTGGACAAACATTACGAAAACATTATTGACACTTACCATCCTATTTCCTAATTAAATCAATTTCACAAATTTCCTAAACTTCAAAAATATCTGACTAATTTTTTCATTTCATTCTCCGTTTTCTAATTTTCGTAATGCTTTTTTCACACACTGAGAGAAAAAACGTCTTCAATTCCCTTGAAATTTGATCAATTATTATTTTTTTGGCAGAGGAAATGTTTTGCCAGTCCTTGCTAGTAGAATTAGGCAAGGTGTCTGAAAACTTCATTTTGGAAATACCCAGATTTTTGCGAGTAATTTTTCATTTTTCTTGATCATTAATATTCAAATACCAGCATTTTAATATTTTAATATTTTTACCATAAAATCTTTTATAAGCGGAATAAAACAGTAATTCAGATACAAATTTAAATATTCAAATTCATTAATTTATATTAAACAAAAGAATGCGCCATTATGAAAAAAAAGAATTTTAAAACCAAAAAGACGAATTTTTAACAAATAAAGAATTTTCACTCAAGAAATAAATAAAATTTTATCTAAATTATTGAACCGCCAAGCTAAATAATAAAAATAAAACAATAAAAATAAAATGTTAAAGCAAGATATTATTATTTTTACCAAGAAAGGAGAATTTTCAACTAAAAAATACCAATCTTAAGAAAATATAAAAAGTTACATTTTCAGTTAAAAAATTAATTTTAAACCAAACAAAGGCTTTTCCACTCAACAGTTAAATTTTCAACCTAAGGCATAAATAAGCCTTCTATAAAAAGAAATGTTTTTTAACAATGTAGTTTAAATTTTACCCAAGTTGTTGAATTTTCAACAAAATAGTTCAACTTTCAACCAAAAATAATAATTTTCAACTAAAAATGTAAATCTTAAAAAAATAGATTTCTCAACATAGTGATTCAAACAAATCTTTCGATCAATATAGTTGAATACTCAAGCAAGGAATAATGATTTTGAACCAAAAAGTTGCATTTTGAGAAAAAATTCTACTAAAACAGACAATTTTTTTTAAGGCTGAAGTTTTATCCAGAAAAGATTTCAATTTATTTTTCAACACAAAAATATACATTTTAAAGAAAAAGTAAATTCTCTACGAAATAGTTTAATTTTCGAATTTTCATATAAAAAGTATGACTTTTTAACAAGATTGTTATTTAAAACACTCATTTGCATTTTGGTCCAAGAAAAATTAAAATTCTACAACAACATGTGAATTTTTAATCAAATAGATAAATTTTCAACAAAAAAGTGGAATTTTCTGTAAAAAATACTTTAGATGACATTTCACGATCAAAATATTAATTTTTAAACAAGAAATAATTTTCTATGAAAATAATTGAATTTTCAAACCAAAAAGACGAATTTTTACCCAAAAATGATGACTTTTTAACAAATTTCCTTGAATTCTCTATCAAATAGTTACATTTTTATCCAAAAATTATATAATTTCTCGAAAAACAGATGAATTTTTATTGAAAAAAATTTAAATTGTTGAATTTTTGCGCAAGAAGATTCTCGTTAACTTTTCAAGATCAAAATAGGATTTTTTTCACAAAAAATACATTTCTACGAAAAAACTGAATTTTCAATCCAAAAAGACGAATTTTTCAAACAAAAAGGATGAATTTTTAACAAAATAGTTGAATACTCTACCAAACAGTACGATATTTCAATAAAATTTTCAACCAAAAATTTGCATTTTTATCCAAGAAAGATAAAAATCTCTCATAAAAGAAATCAATTTTTAATTTAAAAAAAAAATCTTCACAAAATAGTTGAATTTTCATCCAGAAAAAATTTCAGTTCTCTTTTTAACACGAAAGTTATAAATTTGAACAAAAAGTAAATGTTGCATGAAATAATTCAATTTTAAACAAAACACCAGAATTTTTACTAAAAAATTATGACTTTTCAACAAAATTGTTAAATTTTCAACCAAACAGTTGCATTTTTATTCACGAAAGATTAAATTTCTCGTAAAAGAGATGAATTTTTAATTTAAAGAAACAAACAAATTTTCAAAAAATAGTTAAATTTTCATCCAGACAGTATTTCAGTTCTCTTTTCAACACGAAAGTTATGAATTTAAACAAAAAGTAAATGTTGCATGAAATAGTTAAATTTTAAACAAAACAGCAGAATTTTTAATAAAAAAGTATGAATTTTCAAACAAATTGTTAAATTTTCAGCCAAACAGTTGCATTTTTATCCAAGAAAGATTGAATCTCTCATGAAAGAGATGAATTCTTAATTAAAAAAAAAACAATTTTCAAAAAATAGTTGAATTTTAATCCAGAAAATATTATAGTCCTCTTTTCAATATCAAAATATTAAATTTATACAAAAATTAAATTTTCTACGATGTAGTTAAACTTCCAACAAAACAGCAGAATTTTTAACGAAAAAGTATAACTTTTTAACAAGATTATTATTTTCAACCAAACAGATGCATTTTTGTCTAAGAAAAATAAAAGTTCTACTAAAAAGGTGAATTCCTAAAACAAAAAGACAAATTTTCAACAAAAGAGTTGAATTTTCATTCAAAAAGGTTTCAATTGACTCCAATTAACAACTCAAAAATACAAATTTCAAACAAAAAGTGAATTTCCTAGAAAATAGTTGAATTTTCCACAAAACAGTTGTATTTTTATCCAAAAAAATGCAATGTTCTTATTAAAAAAGATCAACTTTTAAGTCAAAAAGACAAATTTCCAGAAAAAATATTTTTCATCAAAAAAAAAAGATTTGAGTTGATTTATCAGCAACAAAATATGAATTTTAAACGAAAATTTAATTTTTAGAAAAATTGTCAAATTTTTAAACAAATAATAATATTTACAACTGAAAAGATAATCATCAATAGAACTTTCTCCAAAAAAAAACGGCCTTTACCGAGAATCTTTCCACTCTGCAGATTATATTTACGAAAAATTAGACCAAATATGCCTTTTCTGCTTGGGCTCATTTTATCGTTTCACCTATTATTTTCAGGAGCCTTCACCGATTTAGCTCAAATTTAGAAATGTTTTTTTTTGGGCATTAAAAAAATCAGGAATGCGAGCAAATGAATTCGAAAAGTGAAAAATAAGTGAAAATCTAAAAAAGCGACAGTTTTCTTGGTTCAATGAATCGAATTAAAGACGTATATTCCTCTAATTTCATAACTGTCTCGAAATCACAATTCCGAGGTTCATTTTCATATTACAAAGAAGTTTCCATATTTAGATTCGGGCCTCTCCCATCATTTCCACTAAAAGAATAATCTATCCTGTCTGTGAAGCTTTTGCGAAGAACTGGATCGTGTCTTCTTTGGTCTGGTTTGACTCTCCTTTCTGTGAGAGATCGAGTCAACCTGGTGGGTCTCTCCAGGTTGAAGTTCGAACTTTGGTCTTCGGGTCTCTGCTGGTCCTCTTGGGAGAATGAAGGAGAATTGTTCGTCGAGAGGAAATCGTTGTTTCGCAAATTTATTCTAGAGTCTGGTGGAATCGTGAGACCATCGTAAGATGGAAGAGAAATGGCAGGATCGTGTCTTCCGGAAAAAAGATGCTCGGGTCCAGTGCTCATGGTTCGATGATGTTTCCACTGACTCCTGGGTTTTGATCCGAAAGCTTCTCGTTCAGTCAAGGATCTCCTGAGTCTGGATAGCACTGGTAAATTTAATGTTTCTTCGTAGGTTGGAGGATTTTCACTCTGGACGACATTCTTGCCTTGGAATGGATCCGAAGGACAGATTTCTTGGATTGGACTTGCGAAAATGAGTGTTCTGTAAGAAAAAAATAATTTATGTTTTGAATTTCGGACTGTGAAACACGTTTTGTACACCGACTTAAAGCAAGACACAAAAAATTTTTTTTCTGAATACGGTTTTCGAAACAAACAAAAATGGAAATACACCAAACTCTCGCTTTCAGTCCAGTGTCAGGGGTTGCCTTCAAATAACCTTGGACTGATTTCGGTGGGATCGAAACCTAAACAGTGAGGATCGCCTGACTCGTTTCCAATTGGAA
>NC_046658.1:168466521-168478991 GCF_010883055.1 Belonocnema kinseyi | reverse complement strand
GGCTTACATTTTATAGGGGTATTTTCATATTTCGCGACTTTAAAGTTGCATTCGGATCGGCCATTCGGCCAAGTCCGTGCATCTTCGGATTAAGTTTTTGAGTTTCCATGGTTGCGTTCAAAACCTCAATCGGTAATGTTCAGATTCACCTGTTTGCCCTAGTCGCTATCAGTAAATATAGGCAATGTCAATTTAAAGTTTACGCATGTAATATTTCATTCACTTTATTTAAAACATATCCTGTCTATTCATAACATACCTTTTTTTATGCAGTAAAAATAAGCGTTAAACACCATTCACTCTTCGCCCACTGGAAGCGCAGAATATTATTACTATTTTATACTATTTGTCACTGAGCAGCTATTCTATAATGGTATTATCAAAGAAAAAAAATTACGTTTATTTCTCAATTCACATGTCTCACTTCATTATTAATTAAACACTTTTATTATTTGTAATTACTATATAACATAACCTATATTGTTTTGACACTTGTATCCGTTTGAAGTTTCGAACGCAACCATGGAAACTATCATAAACTTGATCCGAAGATGCACGGACTTGACGGAATGGCCAATCCGAATGAAACTTTAAAGGCGCGAAATATGAAAATACCCCTGTATAATGGCTTCTGCCCTGCTGTTATGCAATTCGGGTAGCATTCAACTCGCCATGTATGTAAGCCCCAGCGTGTCCACCCTGTATATATATAATGTCGCAACCGCTCTCGCCCACCTACCCTCAGAATCTGCGTGAGCCAGCAGTTCTAAGAAGGCTGAAAACAGGGTGACTGAAAGCGAGAGTTTGGTGTAAAGAGATTTTTCACGAAAATAAGGAAATATATTTATTTAAATAAAATTAATGCTGATACTTTATATTTGGCATTTTCAACAAAATAGAGCAACTTTTAACGAAGCAGTTAAATTTTAAACCCAAGAGATGAATCTTTAACTAAAAAACTAACCTCTAAAAAAGCAGTCCAACTTTCAACCTATTACCTTAATCTTCTACCAAAAAGGTCAATTTTTTACACAAAATAAAATTTCAACTAAAAATGGAATAGTCCAATTTGTGGATTTAAATAATGAATTTTCAACGAAAGAAATTAATATTTCAAAATAATAGTTCAATTTTTAATTAAAAAGGTGACTTTTCAACAAAAGAAAATTGCCCCCCTAACAAAAATATATAAATTTCCTATCAAAAAAATATCAATTTTCTACCAAAAAGAACAATTTGCAACCAAAAAATAAAATAGTCCAATTTCCAGTCAAAACATAGCTTTTCAACAAAAAAAAAACATATTTTCTAAAATCCAATTAAATCTGAAAGCAAAAGGGTGAGTTTTTCAACGCGAAAAGTTAAACTGTCAAAAAGATGAATTCTCAACGAAAAATATGACAGTTGATATGTCAACAAATTAAAAACAATCGAATTCAACAATAAAATTTCTATTAAAACAAAAAATAGAATAGTCCAATTTCTGATTTAAAAAAATAAATTCCAACGAAAAAAACTAATTTTATAAAAAATAGTTAAATTTTCGACTAAAAAGATGAATCTTCAACCAATTAATTAAATTTATAATAAATTCGTCGCACTTTCAATCAACTAGTTGATCTTTCAACCAAAAAAGATGAATTTTCAAATACATGAACTTTCAACGAGCTGGTTGAATTTCTAAATAAAAAGGATAAATTTTCAAGCAACAACAGAGTATTTGATTTTTCAGTAAAAAAATTTCAAATAACAAAAAAGCGAATTTTCTACAAAATAGATGAATTTTGAATCAGAGCGCTGTTGTTAAAAATTCGCTTTTTTTAGCAGATAACAAATATTTTTGCGGTGGAAGACTCGTCTTTTTGGTATAAAATTATACAATTTTCTGGAAAATTTGTTTCTTTTTTAGCTTTTAATATTTTAATCTTTATTTACATTTTTGGTGGAAGATTCATCTCTATGAATGAAAATTTTATTATTAATTTGAAAATTAATTGTATTAACTGAAAATTTATCTTTTTGGGTTGAAAATTGAGCTAATTGATTAAAAGTTGATCTATTTTGTTTAATATTCATTTTTTGGTTGAAGATTCTTCGCTTTGGCTCCAAATGTAACTATTTTGTTAAAAACTTGCTCCTTTTTTAGTTAAATTTTTCAATTAACTGAAAAGTTAACTAGTCTATTGTTAGTTGGAAATATATCTTTTTAAGATGAAAATTGAACTATTTCGTAGAAAATTCATGTATTTTATTGAAAATTCGAATTTTTTGGTTTCATATTTAAATACTTGTTTCGAAGTTAAACTATTTCATTAAATTGTTGTTGATTTTGCTATTGTTAAATGTTCATCTCATTAAGTGAAAATTAATCTTTGTAATGCAAACAATGAATGAAATTTTCAAGCAAAAAATAAGAATTTTGTAGAAAACGATCAAATAAAAAAAATGTAAAAACAAGTGAAATAATCCAATTTTTGGTAAAAAAAATAATTTTCAGTAAAAAAATTCTAAAATCCCATTAAATGTTCAACCAAAAATGTAAGTTTTCTACAGTGAAAGGTAAACCCACTACTAAAGAGACGAATTCTCAACGAAAAATGTAATAGTTCATATTTCAGAAAATTAAAAGCAATTAAGCTCAACAATGAAAATTTCACAACAATGATATTTCTACCAAAAGGAATGAATTTTAAAACCAAGAAGACGTATATTGAATAATGGGTGAAAATTACAAACCAAAAATAAGATTTTTCTCGAAAAACGATTCAATTAGTTTTCAAATAAATTTTTGAATTTTCAACTAGAAAAGATTATTTCTTTACCAAAAATGAGATAGTACAATTTTCAGTTAAAAAAAAATTAATTTTTAACAAAAAAAAGGAATTAAAAAAAATATGTGTATTTTCAAACAAAAATTAATAACTTTCTATGAAAAAAGACCAACTTCAATTTAAAAAATTGTCCAATTTTCGATTAAAAAAATAATTTTTTAAAAACTAATAACATTTTCAACCAAAAAGGTGATTTTTCTACCGTGAAAATTTAAATGTTCTACCAAAAAGATGATTTCTTAACGAAATGCGTAACAGTTCATATTTCAATAAATTAAAAGCAATTGAACTCAACAATGAAAATTCTACAACAATTAAATTTCTACTAGAAGAAATAAATGATCAAACCACAAAGACGTATTTTCAACAATGAGTTGAAATTAAAAATCAAAAAATAAGAATTTTCTACAAAACGATTGAGTTTTTAATAAAAAGTTATGAATATTATTGCTTTGAAAAACTCACCTCTTTGGTTTAAAGTGACACCATTTTTTAGAAAATTAGTTTCTTTTTTACTTTTACTTTTTGGAAAGTTCAAGTAATTTGCTTAAAATAAAATTACTTAATTATAAATTCATATTTTTGATTGAAATTTCATATCTTTGATTAAAAATGTTTAAATTTGGTAGAAAATTAATTTGACCAACTAAAAGTTAAACTATTTGATTTTTTTGTTGTACAAATTTTAACCATTTTGTTGAAAATTTTTTTCAACAATGTTTTAACGGAAAAATTAACCAGTTGGTTGAAAATTTATCTTTTTAAGTTAAAAATTCAAATAGTTCGTTGAAAATTCGACTTTTTTAAATTTACCTACTTGCTTGAAAGTGGAACTTCTTTATCAAAAACTTGTTTTCTTGTTTAAAAGTTCATATTTTTGGTTGAAAATTTAACTAGGTTAGAGAAATTTTTTTTTCTTGAAAGCAAATTTTTGTAACGGAAAAAAAGAGTGGAATTTTCAAGCCAAAAATTGATTTTAAACACTCATTTGAATTTTCAGCCAGGAAAAATTTTTCTACCAAGAGTCAATTTTGAATGAAATAAGCCCAAAACCCCCAAAAAAGTTTTAATATCCACTAAAAAAATAAAATTCTTAACCAAATAGTTCAAATTTTAAAAAAGTATTTGAATTTTCAATAAAAAGATGAAGTCCCAAACAAAAATATTAATTTTCAAACAAATAGTTGAATTTTTACTAAAAATGAGACATTCTTATCTAAAGAGATGATTTTTCACATCAAAAGGACTAATTTTAAACACTCATTTGAATTTTCAACACGGAAAGATTTTTTTGCCAAGAGGCAATTTTGAATGAAATAACCCCCCCCCCCCATATTTAAATTTTCACTAAAAAAATAAAATTCTTGACCAAATAGTTCAACTTTTAAAAATGTAGTTGAATTGTCAATAGAAAGATGAAGTCCTAAACAAAAATATTAATTTTCAAACAAACAGTTGAATTTGTTACTAACAATTACAAAATTTCTATCTAAAGAGATGATTTTTCAAACCAAAAAGACTTATTTTAAACACTTATTTGAATTTTCAACCAGGAAAGGTTTTTCTACCAAGAAAAAAATTCAACCTAATTACATCATTTTCAAGTCAAAAATATGAATTTTCTACAAAACAGTTGAATTTTCAACAAAAATTTGTATTGAACCGAAAAAACGAATTTTTAACGCAAGAGTTAAATTTTTAACAAAATAGTTGAATCCTGAAAAAAATCAGATTAATTTTCAATAAAATAGTTTCATTTTCAACTAAAAAAGTAATATTTTAATTTTTATTCAAAATATCAATTTTCAACTACAAAAAAGTGAATTTCTAATAACATATTTAAATATAAAACAAAAATTATGCATTTTAAAACAGAGAAGTTAATTTTTTAAATAATTAATTCAGCTTTCAAACAACTTGTTGAACTTTTATTTTAAAAAAACATTTATTCTGAATTATAAATGTGATAATTAATATTACAATCAAGAAAGGTTTTTATTTTAAATGAAAAAATTGAATCCAATAAAAAAGACCAATTTTCAACCAAATAGTTTTTTGTTTTAACCAAACACATTTTCTTTCAAAAGAGACGAATTTTAAATAATGAATTGAATTTCCATCCAAGAAAGATTTTATAGTCTGATAACGAAAAAATTCAAATTATATGTTAAAGTCGCAAGTATTTACATATAATTTCACTTAAATATTTTTACATGAAAATCCACGTAAATTTCCGCGTGATATTCCACATGCAAATCCATGTGGAAATTTACATACAATTTCACATAAATATATTTTTCTAAAAATCCACGTGAAAGGTGTCAAATTTCAATGTGGATTTACAAGTATCTGGATACATTAAGAAGGAAATCCACGTACACTTCGACATGAAATTCTACGTGGAAATTTACCTACAATTCCACTTACTTTTTTTTTTGTTGAAAATCCACATGAAAGTTGTCTAATTTCCATGTGGATTTACAGGTGGCTAGATGCAGTTACATTTCTACGTGAAATTCCACATGGAAATTCTTATTGGAATTCAAAGATGATATTTTCACCTGGATAAATCTCACCTTGAGTTTTCTGACTTCAGAGTACAATGCACCCTGACTGATTCATCTAAATTTTCGACCCTCGTTAATTCCCTCTCAGGAACATCACCTTCATTATCACAGTTACTACATCGACACCCAGCCGAACCACAAGGAAGAGGGTCCCGCTTTCTACAAAATTCAGATGTCTCTCCTCCAGACTTTTCAGGATCCATAGCCTGAAATTCTGCCGGAGTCACCAAAGTATATCTTCTCTGTTTGTTCTTCAGAATCGACTTCAGACAAAAATACGTCCTCGAGGTCGGAATCCTCTTAACAACTTCAGAAATGGGATTTACAGTCACTCTGCTCCTGCTACCAAAGTTTTTCGGAATAGCACCTTTTCGAATCGCCTCCTCTCTTGAGAGAGGAGTCAACTCAACCTGATCATCCAAAACCAAAGCCTCTGCTCTTTCAGATCTAGCTCTCATCTTTAACACATCCGTTTCTTCATTTTCTAAAATATTTTCTAAACTCCGGCCGTTTGTCCAAAGAAACTTCATCGAGAGATCTGAAAGTTCGGAATTCGCTCGAAAATCTGGTTCCGAAATGTCTCTGACAATCCTCGTTTTATTTTCGGAACTTTCATTCAATAATTCTAGGGAACTTCCTCTTGAAGACGCTCTCAAATTTCTTCCTCTTTCCTGGGAAAAAATTCGATTACATCCTAATTCACCAGACGACCTGTTGATTCTGTTAGGATCGCTCGCTGAACTTCTTAAACAATCAGCACAGATTTTCGGTTGGGTGCTAAAGGTGCAGTCACTCAGGCGATTCTTGATCTGGTGCCTCGTCGATAAAGGTTCTGATTCTGTGGGAATCATATTTTCAGATCAGTCATAAGAAATCTCTAGTTTCTTTTAACTAGTTATTGTAACTAGATACTTTTTTGTTAACGATAGAAGTAAAGAAGTTATTTTTATACATTTTTTTCATTTTCACCTAATATTCAAATTATGGCGGTTAATTTTCGAAGAAAATGGATTAAGTGTCGCCATCTAGCTTTCGTTGAAGACACTGACTGTAAGTAAATTCGTTTAGCATACTGCGTCAAGCGTCATTTTACTAGCAGAAGCTGCTGAAAGTAGAGGTCAAAAATCGTGAGGTCTGTAACACCCAGTGTGCACTCAGTGAGTAAAAAAGTAATTTTAGAGCAAATTTTTGTTATTAAAATTTTATTGACTTCTGTTTACTTTCTAACGTAAATATATCATATGAAGTTAAATAATTTTTTTTCTCGATTCTTTCATACTTTTTTTCTGTGTAGATGGCTTATAACTTACGGCAGCGCGTCATGCGAAACCAGACTGTGGATGTGTTCGATAACTGTGCAAATAAATATCTTTTTTGAAAGCACTAATGTTACAATATTTTTTTCATGATATTACACTATTATAAAAGTATAGTCATAAATTTTCAGGTTAAAATAGTTAAAATTGCGTGACTTATAAATTTTTAAGTAAAAAACCCATTTACTCACTTTTCTAAAATAATTTTCTTAAGAAACTTAAATAAATGGCTATGAAATCAACTCTACCTTATAAAAAAAAAACCTTAAACTATATTGGATAATTTTATTGTGACAAAATTTGCAATAGGGGTTAAACAATACTTGATTAAATACGCTGGGGTGTTAAACACCCACGATGCACTTTACCGTGATTTTTACCATGTATGCACTTTGAGAGTTAAAAATAAAGAATAAACAGGGCTGCTACAACTACTAAAACGTAAATAGGTAGTTCTAATCTTCCCCTCCCATACTTTCCCTCCCCAACACCACCCATTACTTCATCCTTCACTTCTCTTCCCTTCCCCAACTTCTTCCTCTATCTTGCTCATTTCAACACATTTCCCTTCAATTCCTTGAGCTCCGTGAGCTGTTTTTGTGAGTTGTAAGTCATGAGTGTGGATTGTGCGCTATAAACTATCATTTATTTCTTGCGAACTGTGAATTGTTTGTTGTATGCTGTGAGTTGTAGGTTTTGTGTTGTGAGCTGTGCATTATGGGTTGTGGTTTGTGAGCTGCAAGTTGTGATTTGCGGGTTGTGAATTTTGAGTGTTGAGTAGCAATCTGTGGGATGTCAATTACGAGCGGTGTGTTGTGGAGTGTGATCTGTGATTTCTAGGTACTAACTTCGAGATTTGGGTTACTTATTTGAGTTGTGAGTTGTGAACTGTGTGTTGTGATCTGTTCGGTGTGAGCTTTCAGCTGTAGACTGTGGATTATCAGCTGCGAATTGTAAGTTGTGGAAAATGAGCTATGGATTGTGGGTTTTCAGTTGTACATAAGCAGCTGTGAGTTAATGGTTTAGAATTGTGGGCTGTGAGCTACGATTTGTGGTTGTGTACTTTGAGTTGTGAGTTGTGTATTGTGATGCAGGAGCTGTGAGATGTCAGTTCCGAGCAGCGAGTTGTGGGTTGTGAGCTGTGATTTTTGGGTTGCGAAATTTTGAGTTTTGGGTTCTGAATTTTTAGTTGTCAGTTGTGGATTGTGGACTGTGAGTTGTGCGTTGTGAGCTGTTGAGTTGTGGATTATGAGCTGTGAGTTTAGGGTTGCGAGTTGTTGGTTGAGAATTTTGAGTTGTGAGCTGTGATTTGTAATTTGTGATTTTTGAGTTACGAGTTGTGGATTGTGAACTGTGGGTTGTGGGACGTAGTTACGATCTGTTTGTTATGGTTTGTAAGTTGTGACTAGAGAATTGTGGATTGTGTGCTGTGGCATGTTAGTTGTAATCTATAAGTTGTTGGTTGTGAGCTGTGAGATGCGTTGTGGGCTGTAAGTCGTAGGTTGTGAACCGCGTGTTGTGAGCTATTGGATATGAGCTGTGTCATGTAGGTTGTGGGTTCTTAGCTGAGAGTTTTGAGCTGTGGGTTGTGTGTTGTAGGTTAAGAATTGTGACTTGTGAGCTGTGATTTTTGGTTTGTGAATTTTTAGTTATGAGTTATGGATGTGAGGTGCGAGTCATACGGTGTCAGTTACGAGCTACGAGTTGCAAGTTAGGAGTTGTGAGTTGTAGTTTTTAAACAGCTGGTTGTGAGCTGTGAATTCAAGGGTTTGAAAATTAGGTTGCGAGCTGTGTGTTTTTGGCTGTGAGTTGTTGATTTCAAGGTGTTAGTTTTGAGTGGTGAATTGTGAGTTGTAACTTGCGGGTTTTGGGCTCTGCGTTGTGGATTGTTAGCTATGCGTTGTAACTTGTGGTATGTGAGTTGTGATTTGTGGGTTTTGAGCTGCAAGTTCTGGAGTTAAGCTGCTGCGACTTGAGGATTGTAAGAAGTGAGTTGAAGGTTCTGAGCTGTGCGTTTTGTGCTGTGAGTTGTAAATTTGTGTTTTTGAGCTGTGTACTATCAGCTGTAAGCTGTGAGTCGTGGGTTATGAGGTGTCGACTGACAGCTAAGCGTTGTGAGCTGTGATTTGAGGGTTGTTAGCTGTGAGTTATGGTGTATAATTTGTGAGTTATGGGTTATGAATTGTAGATTATGATCTTTGAGTAGAAGGTTTTTAGTTTGCGTTATGGGCTATGAGTCGTGGATTGAGCATTGGGCTTGTAAGGTTTGAGCTGTGATTGGTGGGTTATGAATTTTGAGTTGTGATTCGCTAGGTGTGGAATGATAGTAGCAAGTTACGATTCGTGAGTTGTGAGTTCTTCTCACTTCCCCTTGTTGAAAAAAGTACGACGGACGGACACCTGACATAAATTGTAAGGGTTGGTGCCCGAGGCTACGAAACCTTAAAAATGACCTATTCATACCAAAAAAGTGATCAAAAGTTGTTTTACCATATATTCTTTTCATTTCAAAAGAATTCGATAAGATCAGCCCCCTGCATCGACGTTAGTTCACAAGTACGATCAAGTGAAGCGTGGAGGCCAGATGGCGCTGGGAATCTTTCCAGCCTAAATTTATATGCCAAGCATAGGAAACATTAGTGAAAAATTAATTTGATTAATATTTTTCGCTATGGCGTTCTGTTTTATGTATGACAAATTAAAGTGTGAACATTGTTTAAGTTTTACTACTTTAAAAGCTTGCACTAAAATAACAAAAATTGGTGGAGTGCGATGTGTTACTCCTGCATGTAAATATTAGGTTATGACAGCTACTCAAAAAATTTAATTTCTTTTATGTGCCAGAATGTAAAAAAATTTTAGAGTCTGAAAAAAGCCATCTTTAGAGATTTTTTTTTGTAAAACCCGAAAGCGGCATGCGCGAGATATTTTTTTTATACAAGATATTTTGTGGGCGAAACACGATTTCAGAGGATGGAGTCACTGTTCTGGAAGTTGCAATAATTTATTGTTTAATTTAATAGTCTTAAAATTATTGTTGTTTATATAATAATTGGCCATTAATATCTTAATATTTTTTTTTGAATTGTTTGTGAGATATAAAATAATATCTTTACATATAAATATGCATTGAAAGTTAAATAAAGACAAAGTATTTTAATAACAGAGTGGCCGTTTTAATACAAGAAAAAAATTCCCGGGTTTTTCATGGTTCTGAAACATTTTTCACGGCCAATAAAATTTACATGTAAAAAATTGAAGGTACTAACACTTTTTAATTTAACAATTTTTAATAAAATGCAGAAAAACTGCAAAATTTAGAATTTTTAACTGTTAGAAATTAATGAGTTCAAAGATTCAAACAAAAATGGTAAAAATGTAATTCACGTTATCAATTTCAATGCCCTAAATGAATGAATCAATTAATTTTACATTGTTTGTATTATATTATTTTATACAATTTTAAGCTAGAAACGTTAAAAATTGAAAAACTAAATCGAAAAAAAATAATACTTCTTAAATTACAAGTTAAATTATTTTAATTTTAAATAGAAACATCCTTGAAAAGCTTCAAAATTTGATTTCAAAAATCTTGAGAAATCTAGACTTCTAAATCTCTTTTGAAATAAACCGAACTTTTCCTACAATTTTTAGAAAATCCTGCAAATTTAAAAAAAAATTCTTAAAGTCTTCCAGATTTTTTCTTAATAATTTTAGAAATCTTATTAAATCTTCTTGAATATTTTCTTTAACAAAATTTCTAAAATGTAAAATTATTTTCAATTTTTCTAGGAATCTTAAGGAAATGTTTTTATTCTTGTAAAGCCTTTGTCAATTCTTAAAAAGATTCTAAATTTTTTTTAATCGCCAAAAATCTACATTTTGTTTTAAATTAAATCATTTCAAGTTCAAAATTAATTTTGAAACTTTTCAAAACTTCTAAATACCTCTTAAATTTACTCAAATTTTGTTTACAAATTATAAGTGTTCAATTATTATATATACGTCAAAATTCAACACAATGACTTACAAATAAAACATTCTTTAATTAGAACAATTTAAATTGTAACGTTAAAAGTTTAATAGTTCTCCGAAATTCTAGAAATTAAAAGCTTTCTATGTAAAACAATTCAGTTTCAAATTTTTTACTTTTAAATATTTGGCGAAATATTTCTAACTATTCAATAATTATTCTTTTTCTCAGTTAAAAAAATTTTTAATTGAATAGATTATAATCGTATATTTGGGACTGAAACAATATTTCATAAAAAGTATATTATTATGAAGTTATTTCTAAATCTGGAAATTTTTAAATTTTGAACGGAGTTCGAATCGTTTTTTTTTTAATAAATTATTGTTCCCTTTTAATGCTTAGAGCACATGTATTAAAAAACTTATTTAATTAAATATGCAAGTATTCAAGACTACATATTAAAATTCTTTAAATTAAAATTGAAAACTTAAAATAGAAAATTTTTAAAGTAGAAGATTTTCGGATTACGCATTATAAACTGAATGATGTCACAATTGAAAAAGATCAAAATTCAACTGAGGATTTAAAAAACTGTGGAAATCAAACTAGGAGAGAACTTTTTTTTCTCTAAAAATTTGTAAAATTCCGGGTCAAAAAATAAATTCACTGTCATTTCTCAGTTTTTCATATTTCCCGGGCTAGCGGATGCCCTGAATAATAAATATGGAACATTTCATCTTAAACTCAAACGATATCTTATTTAAAAATATCTGGTGTTTTAATAAACAATATTGAACGTTTTATATGAAATTGAAACTACTTTTATTTAAAAAAATTCTTCAGTGTAAATATAAAAAATGGAATAAAAACTGTATATTTATGAGAAATACGGAACATGTTATCTTGAACTGAAACGATATCTTTATTTTTTTAATTCTTTCATAAAAAGATAAGAAAACAAATAAAAACTATACCTTCTTAATTTATTTATTTAAGTTTTTAAAGTTAATTAATCCTTCAATCAATTGATTAATTCGTTTATTCCAATAAATCATCTGTTATTGTATTAGGACTACTGTTGCTAATGAATTATTTATTTATAGCAACATCTGACATTGTTAATTCTTATTATTTTTTATAAAATAAATTTGTTGTTTACTATGCTTTTTTTCAAACTTACTTTTTACAAAACTACTTTATATAAATTTGATAGACGTATTTGGAATTCAATAATAAAATTTGATATAATTATAAGTTTAATTTTGTTTCTTGAGTTGAAACATACTTTAAATTTAGTTTCTCCAAGTTACGATTGAAACATATCACAAGTTCCCGCAGCTAGAAAAGAATATTTTAACGATTTTTTTCACTTACTATTACTCTCATATTTAATAAGATATGGAGATTTAATTATGCTATGCATAAAACCGACTGTCATTACGAATAATATAAATTAAATTAATTTCGAACTAATTTTGCCTATTCCTGCCATGTAAAAACAGGCTGGAAAGACTCCCAGCGCCATCTGCGCCGCACGCTTCACTTAGCCCACTGGCGAACTAACGCTAAGGTACAGTCGTTGCAGGGGACTGGGTAAAATTTATAAGAATTCCAGATTAAGGGCATGTGACACAGCTAAATACCTATATTACCGACCTCACTTTTTCGGTTCACTGAATGTTTTTTTGAACCTAAGAATTTTTTTTGTCAATAAGATATCGAGCTGAAACTTTGGAAGATTTATTAGAGTACAATAAAGTACGTTTAGGTACTGCATTTTGGT
>NC_046658.1:168440841-168466421 GCF_010883055.1 Belonocnema kinseyi | reverse complement strand
ACCAAAATGCAGTACCTAAACGTACTTTATTGTACTCTAATAAATCTTCCAAAGTTTCAGCTCGATATCTTATTGACAAAAAAAATTCTTAGGTTCAAAAAAGCATTCAGTGAACCGAAAAAGTGAGGTCGGTAATATAGGTATTTAGCTGTGTCACATGCCCTTAATGTAATTCATAAAAATGCAAGATGAACTTCAAGAAAAACTCAAATGAATTAAAAAAAAATGTAATACAAAATATTCTACTGATTTCAGTAAAATTGGAATAAGTTTAGAAGAATTCAAGAAAAATGTAATTGAATATAATTAGTGAATAAGTGTCTGATAATATATATAAGAGCTTAGAAACACACTGCGAGGTGGTTCCAATAGAACCGCGTAACTTACAAATATGGTGTCTTGAGGACACGGAGCGACCCAAGAATGACAGCTCTCTGCAAAAGTAACTAAGAAAATAGGTAAAATTTTATCGTTTAAAAAAATAACGTACCCATCACTGTTTCAGATTCTGTTTGAATATTTTCGTCTCTACTGATAGAATTATTTTCTGTTCCGGAAGTGGAAGCCTCTGGTTCGTTTTGTCTTTCTAATTCTGCAAGATGACAAGGACACTCGCAGGGTTCAGAATTTTGGATTTGGTGGTACTGAAGACTGACATAATTTTTAGCTGGCAGGGAAGTCTGGTGAGCTCTTTCGTAAAGAAGGGCTTCGGAGTAACTGGGGACCATGTCGGATTCCAAAGCCTCGATGAGATTTTCATTTTCGGATATTTCTTCCTGAGATGGTGGCAATGCTGGTTCCATTAAAAGTGCTTCGCTGTAACTAGGTGCTAACATGTATGATCCTGGAGCACTTAATTGACTGGAAGACGCATGTATTTGCGAAGTCATTGGGGTGTCATAGTTTACTCCGAACAGTTTCGTTATCTAGATTCAAAAAAATTCTTTTATTTTTTTTTATTGGATTTTTTTTCAAACTAGAGACTTGAAGAATAAAAAATCAAAATATTCTTAGTTTTAAAGAATAAATTGGAATTTATATCCATGGAGTGCAGAAAAATTTAAATTTCTCATTTCAGAAAAATTCGTAGATTAAAATGATCAGATTAGACCACACTGTGAAATTAACTGACGAGCGCAGTTTAAATCTCACATGAGGAGAACCGCCGCACAGTGAGAAAAAAATGAATTTTTAGTTCAAAATAAAGTACAGGCCACAAAAATTGACCAACTTGGTCAATAGAAAATTGAAAAGAAGCTGCTGAGATTCCTCAGAGAGTTGTCGAGCCTAATTTTAAAAATAGGTTTTCAATTTTGTTATAAATAAACAAATTTGACGACAAAATTGCCATTTTTCCATTTGACGTTCCCGGTGCTCGTCAGTAACATGAAAATGGTTAAAATCGGCTTAGTTTAATAAAGTCACATTGGTTACAGATATTCCAATATTATATAATAAATAAAAAAATATATATAAACAAATTCTTTGTTGAAAGAATTTTTTTCAGAATTTTTTGAAATTGTACTTTTTTTTAAGTTATCTTGCAAGAAATTTGAATAAAAACAATATAATCATGAAGACATTTCTTTTTGATATTATTATTGTTAATATTATACGCAAATTTAATAAACAAATGCATTAATTAGCCATTTTTTGACAGAAAAATTCGATTTTTGCGATGTCATTTTTTTAAATTAGGAACTTTATGATAAGTTTCGAAAAATTCATAATTTGTTGATTATTCTTATGATTTTTGTAAACCAATTTAATTTAAAAATGCATTATTTGGGCATTTATCGGCGTAAAAATTCGTTTATTTTTTCAATGCCCGTCCTTTCAGTTGGAAGCTTCAAGACAATTTCAGCTACATTCATAAATAGTTAATGAATTTTAGAATTTTTTAAATAGAAATTCAATAAACAAATTCGTTTTTTTCGATGCCAATTTTTTTAATTAGGAACTTCATAATAATTTCAGAAAAAATGCATAATTTACTGATCAATTTTATGATTTTTTAAAACAATTTTAATAAACAAATGCATTAATCCTTTTTTTCAATGTCGAACCTTTTTAACCCTTAAACGGCTAAAACGCCGTTATTGGCCATTGAAAAGCAGTGTACCGGTAGTGGCGTTTTGGCCGTTTAAGGGTTAATCGGGATCTTCATAGTAAATTCAGCAACATTTGTGATTTGTTGATAAATTTTATGATTTTAAACGAAATTAACAAAAAAATGCATTATTCATGCATCTGTCAAGTAATTTTTTTATATCAAGTTTCTCATTACTTTCATTCTTTTAACCCTTAAATGACACTGGGGGTCCATTGGACCCCAGACCATTTTTAAACGAATATAAAAATTCGTACATTCCATTAATTTTTCATTGTTTTTCTAAGTGTTACAAATAAAATTTAAGTTAATATACCGATTGATTTTTTAGAAGAGATGTTAAAGAATACCCAAAAAAAATTTGGGTCCAAAAGACCCCAAGTGTCAGCTATGTTATTTTTTGGTGGTGTGCCATTTAATCGTTAATTAACTTATAGCTTCAGGAAAATGCATTTGTTTATTAAATTTGTTTAAAAAGACAACATAAAATTTATCAACTAATTATAAATTTTTCTGAAATTATCACGAATTTCACCATTAAAAAGACTAACATCGCAAGAAAATAATTTTTCCATCGACAGATGCCTCAATAATGCATTTGTTTAATAAAATTGTTTTAAAAAGTCATAAAATTGATGAATGGATTACAAATTTTTTCTGCAATTGTCATGAACTTCCCAACTGAAAGAATGGCATTGAAAAAAAAATGAATTTTTTGTTGAAAAATGCCTGATTAATACATTTGTTAATTAAATTTATTTATTTTATTAACGATAATAATCTTAAGAAGAAATTTCTTCATCCTTATATTGTTTTTATTCATATTTCTTGCAACATAATTTTAAAAAAATGTAAAATAATGGCAAATCGTAAAAAACATTCTTTCAACAAATAATTTGTTTATAACATTTTTTTCGTTTATTGTATAATATTCCAATACCTTTAACTAATGTTACTCAATAAAACTTAGGCGATTTTAACCATTTTCATGTTATTGACGACCAGCAAGAACGCCAAACAAAAAAATGGCTATTTTTTCGTCATATTTGTTTATTTATGAAAAATTAAAAGCCTATTTAAAAAATCAGGCTGGACAACTCTCTTAGAAATCTGATCAGCTTTTTTCAGATTTTTTTGGTCTTAATCGGTCGATATTTGTAGGCTGTGCGTTATGTTGAACCAAACAACACACTGACTCTAATCCCCTCTTAAATAAATTATTATATTTTTAACACCTTGCGTGAACTTAAAAAATTCAATACATTAAATTCAATTTTAAAAAATTCTACTGATCCCATATTAATTTACTAACAATTTCTCACACAATTATTAATAATTGTAAATGTAAAAGCCTTCTCAACAATTATTGAATTTCTTACAATTTTCATTAATATTAATTTCAAATTTTTAAAGTCACAAATTACTATAATAATCATAATATTTATATTAGTAAAAAAACTGAATTTGTGTGAATTCGAAGTTTAGAAACTCACCCTCAAGTACTGAAATTATTGTTAAAATTTTTAAATAGATGGGATTATAAGACTTTGAGTCACTATTTTAAATTTCAGTAAATTAAATTCCATTTTTAAATATTTAACAATTTATTGAATTCTAAACAATTCCCATTAAAAACATAATAATAAAATTAATTTTCTAAATTGGATAATTGCAGAAAAATAAAATTCAATTCTTGAATTATAAAATATACGAATTAGAAGATTCCCTCATTGAAAAAATTAAAAAATTTGTTTTTCATTAAATATTATCTATTTATTTATTAGAAATAAATTAATTATCAAATAGTTTTATCAAAGAAAAAAATTGTATAATATTTCAAGATTTCTTAAAAATTATCGTTTGTATTCACAGTAACAATAAATCTTTTGAAATTGGTATCAAGTTCGGAGAAAGTTTAGAGAGAAATTTTTTTTCGTTCGAGGCGCACGTGTTTTTTAACTTATTTATTTATACAATTTTTATGCAATTATTGTTATTTTCAAATCAAACAATTATTTTTAAAAACTTTAAACATTTAAACAAAACTTTCTTCGATACAAATATTTCATTATTCTTTTTTAATAAATAAATAATATTTATTAAAAAAGCCTTTTTTAAATGTTTAAATTTGGGAATGTTATAATTCCAATATTTTCTAGGACGATTGAAAAATCCCGAAAAATAAAACTTCCGACACTGTAAAATGCCGAATTGGAAAATTCCCGAATTTTCCAATTATTCTTCAATTGTAAAATATCCGCGAAGTAAAACATTCCCGAATTAATAAATTTCCGAATTTAAAAATTGAAAAACTTTATTTTTCAATAAATATTATTTATTTATATTATAAAAATATGATAATCAACTATTTTTACTTAAAGTTTAAAGTTTTGAAAATAATTGTTTGAATTTAAAATAACGATATTTAAATATATATTTCTGGATGAAAAATTTTGTCTGAAAATGTATTTATATATTTTTTAAATTACAAAAAACATTCTCAAAAATCAAATTTTCAATTTGACAAAAAAAAAAGAAAAAAAGAAACTTTGGGATAAATCAGGATTGATTTAAACCCTGCAGAGTTTGTTAGGAAAATGTTTAGACTATTGTTCTTTTAAATTTGAACGATAATTTTGTTAAAACTTGAAATATTAAGAAAAATATCTTTGATAAAAATATTTGATAATTGCATTTTAAATAAATTAATAATTATTATTTAAACACAATTTTTTCAATTATTTAAATTTGGAAATTCTATATATCGAGAATTTTTTAGTTGGTATATTTTATAATTTGGAAACTTTTTGTCAGGAATTTTGTTATTCGGGAATATTCCAAATCAGGATTTTTATATTTAGAGAATTTTATATTTTCGAGAATTTTCTAATTCGGAAATTTTGTATCTATAATTATATTGTCTTAGTTCTAAAAGACTATAAAAATATTTCCAATTCCATGAGTACTTTCCGAGTTTTGAAAGTTCCTCGGATCTGAAATTGTTCAGAATTACTTTATTCACGATCTGAAAGAAACTTCTTTGAAAGAAATTAGAACACTTTTTATATAAAATCCGACCGGAGCCGCATTATCCTCATTTATTATTACCTGATAGTCTGCATACTGAGTTTTATATTCAATGATGATCCTAAGTGGCCAACTGAGAAGAAGTGCGCTCAAAAACCAATAAACATAAGAATTGGTGAACCAAGGATTGCCCAGAACAGCTACTAAAGTAATTGGGTTGAAATTGTAGCCCAAATCTAGTCCTTCCCTCATTTCCATGTAATCGTCCCTGAATTCCTGTAAATAAATGATATAAAATTGGAAATTTTAATTTCCCTTCCCTCATTTCTTCTCACTTGACCTACCATCTATATTTCTCCTCACTCTCCCCTCATTTCTTTTTTGTTGTTACACTTCCCGCTTTTATTTCTGTTCACTTCCCCTACTCCCCTTATTTACCCTCACTAACCTCTCTACTCCACCCCTTATTTAATCTCATTCCTTCTACTTTCCCACCCCATATTTTACATCCTTTTTTATTGTACATTATTCCTCTCCCCTAATATGTCCTACCTCTCCCTACTTCCCACCTTATATTTCCTGACTTGTACTATTTTCCTTCTGATTTCTCCTCACTGCAGTACCCCTCCCTTATTTGCCTTCATTCCCCTCAATTTCCCCTACTCTTCTTTCTCTTCTTTTCCTACCCATTATTTCCCTAAATTCTCTACCCCTTATTTAACCTCGATTCTCCTACTCTTCTTTCTCTTCCTTTTCCACCCATTAATTCCCTAAATTCCCTACCCCTTATTGAGCGTCATTTCCCCTACTTCTTCGCACTTTAATCCTCTACTTCCCCTCTCATTATTTCCCCTTACTCTACCCCTTTTTGCATCACTAGCCCTACCCCCACTCCTTACTTTAAATAAATTTTCCTACACCTCTATCCCTTCTTTAAACTCATTTTTCCTTCTCCGCTTCTAATTTATCCTTACTTTTTCTAATTCCTTTCTACTCATTTCTCCTTACCAGAAGCGGCGGAGCGTTTTGCCCTAGGTCGGGGTAGAAGAAGAGACTTTAAATTTTGGAAGGCACATTTTGCAGATAGTATAAAAATATTATAGGAAATACAAATGGTATATGAATAATAACAAACATTTAAATAACTTCACAAGTATTAACAAAGATTTCAATCATTTCACAAATATTTCCAAATAAAAAGATATCCAAATATTTAAAAAAAGTTTTGGATATATTTAAAATCTTTGAGAAAGACATCAATAATTTATAAAGATTTCAGAAAGTTTACACAAATATTTAAATAATTTCCAGGGTGTCTAGTGACCTTGAAAACCTTGAAAACCTGGAAGTCTCCTTGATTTTTTTTTAAAACTTTAAAACCTGGAAATCTTCTTGATTTTTTCACGAAAACCTTGAATTTTAATTATTTTTTTTTTCTCTTTTAAAACAGTAATTTTATCGAAATGCGAACAGTAATTTAAATCTTTTAGCCTATTATGAAAGAGACATTCCGGTTAGAAAAAATCTTGCTGTCGACAATTTTTTTATTCGTCATGATATAATTTATCTTTTGTTTATTACAAAATAAATAAAGATATTTCAAGGCACTTTATTTTGAGGTATTCATGTTAAAAATTATAAAAATTATTAGTTAAAAATTTTGATGTTAATTCAGTTTCAGAATTAGAATAAGCCATGGCCATACAACGGATTTTTCGAGGGGTTGACCACTCGGTTTTTGAGTGTACAACAGATTTCAAAAAGTTACAAAATATTTCTAAAGATTTCAAAATATTTTTAATAAAAAAAAGGCGCGCACGCCAGATTTCAATAAAGATTTCACAGCAATTTCACAAACATTATAAAAATTTAAAGATTTAAAGGATTTCAAAAATTTCAAAAAAGGTACAGTACACCAGATTTTAAAAATTTCAAAAATTTTAAACGATTTCAAGAGGTTTTAAAACATTTCAGAAAATTTCAAAATATTTCAAATAATTCAATGACTTTAATAAATACAAAAGATTTTCCAAACAAAAATTAAAGAAAGATTTGATAAACATTTCAAAATATTTCCCAAAGATTTCAAGGGTTTCAAACATTCAAAAAAGACGTGTACACTAGATTAAAAAGTTTTCACAAAGATTTCGAATATTTTACAAAGATTTTAAAACTTACAAAATAGTTGAAAGATTTTAAAAAGGGTATATCAAACCACATTTCTAAGATTTCAAAACATTTTAAAGATTTCAAACAATTTCAAAATTTTTTAGGAAATATCAAAAGATTTCACTAAGATTTGTAATCATTTAAATAATTACAGCGAATTCACAAAGATTTCGAATATTCTGCGAACATTTCGCGAACAAAAATTGAAGAAACATTTCAAAAATATTTCAAAGATTTTTAAACATTTCACAAAGTTTTCGTAGATTTCAAAGCTTTCAAGGACTTAAACGATTTCAATAAGGGTATACATTTCAAATATTTTAAACAATATAAATTTTTTTTTTTAAGATTTCAAAAAATTTAACAAATATTTCAAATATTTCAGTGATTTAAAACGATTACAAAAAATGTCACAAAGATTTTACAAATAGCTCAAATATTCCAGTGATTTAAAACGAATACAAAAGACTTAGAGAAGATTTCACAATTTCTTTAAAGAATTCATAAGGATTTCAAAAGATTTCAAGAATTTCAAAAGATTTAATAGATTTTAAGCGATTTCAAAAGGTTTCAACACATTTGAGAAGATTTCAAAAGACTTCAATGATTTTAAACAAACACAAATGATTTCGCAAACAAAGATTAAAGAAAGAGTTCACAAAGATTTCAAGAATTTTAAAGATTTTACAAAACCTTTGAAAAATGCCAAAAGATTTCTCAAAGATTTCACCGAAATTTCAAGCTTTCACTAAGGTTTGTAATACTTCACAAAGATTTCACAAATATTTCAATGATTTCAAAGACATTACAAAGATTTAAAAATATTCATAAATATTTCACAAAGACGACTCATGTTCCCAAAAAATTAAGAATTTGTTTATTTACGATTCCGCTTTATGTTTAAATTTTTGCTTAATTAAAAATGAAATGACTTAATTTTTACATGTATGACAAACGTTTATCTCATTATTTGATGTAAAAAATGAGACCTGGAAAACCTGGAAAAGACTTTGAATTTTGTTCCTAAGAATCGTTTGACACCCTGCTTTCCCAAAGATTTCAGAAATTTCACAAATATAACAAATTGTTCAAAAGTGTTTTAAAGATTTTATAAAGATTTAAATACTTTCTTGAAGATTTCGGATACATGGAAAAAATTTCACAAAGACTTTAATGATTTTCCAAAGATTATACAAATATTTCAATCATTTTTACAAATCTTACAAATATTATCAAATATTTCACAAGTATCACAGATATTTCGCAAAGATTTCTAAAGATTTCAGAAAGTTTACACAAATATTTCAAAGATTTCAAAAATATTATCAAATATTTATAAAATATTTGGAATATTTCGCAAAGATTTCGAAAGATGCCACACAGATTTCAATGATTTCTTGAAGATTTCGGATAGATTAAATGACAAAGACTTTAATGATTTTCCAAAGATTCGACAAATATTTAAATCATTTTTAAAAATATTATCAAATATTTAACAAGTATCACAAAGATTTCTCAAAGATTTCAGCAATTTCAAAAATATACCAAATCGTTCAAAAGTGTTTTAAAGATTTTACAAAGATTTAAATAATTTCCCAAAGATTTCGGCTAGATTTAAAATACTTCACAAAGACTTTAATGATTTTCCAAAGAATACACAAATATTTCAATCATTTTTACAAATCTTACAAATATTATCAAATATTTCACAAGTATCACAAATATTTAGCAAAGATTTCTAATGATTTCAGAAAGTTTACACAAATATTTCAATGATTTCAAAAATATTTTCAAATATTTATAAAATATTTGAAAACTTCGCAAAGATTTCGGAAGATGTCAGAAATATTTCAATGATATCCTAAAGATATCTCAAGGATTTAAAAGTTTTTGCAAACATTTCACAGACTTCAATGATTTACAAAAGATTTCAAAAATTAAAAATTGTTTGAAAATATTTTTTAAAGATTTCAATGATTTCCCAAAAATGTCAAAAATTTCATAAAGATTTCCGACAGATTTAAAAAATTTCAATGATTTTCCAAAGAATTCGATCATTTCAAAAAAATATTCTCAAATATTTATAAAATATTTGAAATCACTTCCCTTGTTTGAAAAAAGAACGGTTTCTACCCGGAGCTACAAAACCCTAAAAAAAGAATAGGAATAAAAGTTGAAAAAATACCTGCTCTGCAAAAAATCTGGATCTTGCTTCTTCGAATTCTGTGGCTGATCTCACGTTGGAGAAAGCGAATCCCTTCGTGAGAGTAATTTTGGTGATTGGTAATTTGGAATTAGTCGTTAGCTCTTTACTAATGTCCTTCACCCCACAATAGTCGTAAAAATAAAAAGAAGTGGCGACGTGTGTGTTGCATCTTTCATAGTATACCTATTTTTTTGAAAAATAAAATTAATTAGTACATTTTTCAAAAAATAATTAAAATTTTTTTTACACTACGTGTTCGGAAATTATTTAAACATTATTGAAAGCATTCAGAAAAATCAATATAAGAATGCGTTTCAATTTGCTGTCCATAAGCCATCGGGTGGCCCAAAAACAAATAAAAGTTTCATAATCTTAACAATTGTTAATTGTTTAAACAATTTTTGTTCACTTGAACAATTTTATTTCCGAAGAATATCCCGAATAAATGTTATTTTATCAATAGTATGGTCTGTTTAATGAACTTAGAGAGTGTATATTTTTATTTCAATTCTTTCTTTATTATTTTAACAATCCATTTTTTCAAATTCAACCTTAAAAGAAAAAAAGCTAGAAAATCGTACTTTCTTACTATTTTCTGAAACAATTTTAAAAATTTTGTCTAAACTTGACTTTTTCGAAATTTTTTCTTATTATTCAAACAATTTATTATTTAATAACATCGCAAAGTGGTAGTATTTTCTGAATGCCTTATAATAATTTATAAATTTCAAGAGTGTATTCTTTTTATTTTATTTTCTGCTTATTGTTTTAACAATTCAATAAGGACAACTTTTTAGGCAAATAAAAATTGTTTCAACAATTAGCAATAGATAGAAAAATATAAGAATTAGGAGAAAGTGATGTAACTTATCGAAAAATAAATTTTAAAGTTAAAAGACGAATTTTCCACAAAATAGTTAGAATTTTCCTTTTAAAAGGGCAAATTTTCTATCCTAAAAATAAATTTCAAAAACACAGCTAACTTATCAACAAAGTAATTAAATTCTCAAAAAGTAGTTGAATTTTTAACTAAATAAATCAATTTTCTGCAAAATAGTTTAATTATTAACCAAAAAGTGAAATTTTCATCCCAAAAGGTACATTTTTAACCAAATAGTAGAATTTTTAAGAAAATTATTAAATTTGAATGAAATTGTAGGATTATTTAACTTAAATGATGAATCATCACCAGAAGAAATTAATTTTTAACAGGAAAGTTAAATTTTCAAACAAGTATTTGAATTTTAAATAAAAAATATTAATTTTTAATGAAAAATATAATAGTTGACATTTCTATCAAAAAAAGATTTAAATTTATTTACGCATTAATATACATTTTCCACAAAAAAGTGAAATTTTAACCAAACAGTTGAATCGTAAACTAAAAAAGATAGTTTTCAACCGAAAATATAATATTTAAATTTTGAGTTAAACCAATTAATTCTTGGCCAATAAAAAGAACAAATTTTCAACAGAATAATTAAGTTTTCAACCAACCAGATGGACCCTCAACTAACAAAGTGAATGTTTAAGGAAGTAGTTTAACTTTTAACCAGTTAGTTGAATTTTCAAAATAAGAAGATTAATGTTCTACAAAAAAAAGAATTCACAACAAAACAAATAAATTTTAAACAAAATAGTTGAATTTTAAACTAAAAATAAATAATTTTGAGCCAATAGCTCGACAGTCAAATATTCAGTTATAAAAATTAATTTAAAAAAAAACTTTGTGTTAACAAATTAGTTCAATTTTAATTCAAAAAGATCTATCCTCAACTAATAAAATGAATTTTTAATAAAAAGTAGTTCACCTTTTAACTAATTTTATTTGTAACCAACGAAAAAGAATTTAAATAAATGTATCTTTAACTAAGAAAATAAATTTTCAATAAAGTAGTTCAATTTCCAACCAACTAATTGAATTTTCTATAAATAAAATTAATTTTCAAACAACAAAGGCGAATTTAAAAACAAAATACATACATTTTAAACTAAGTGGTAATTTTTTTTGCTGAAAACGATAAGTTTTCAACCAATAATGGAATAGTTAAATTTTCAAATTAACAAATGATTTTTTTTTAACAAAGAAAGTAATTTTCAAAAAATAGTTCAATCTTCAACCAAATAATGGAATTTTCTACCGAAAGTGATGAATTCTGAACCAAAAATATATTAGTAGACTGTTCAACCAAAAAGAATAAACTCTTAGAGAAAAGTAGTTATTTTCCTTGTGTGATGTCACATTCTAAATTAAATTCTCCCTCACCCACGTAAATTATTTAAACAATAAAGGGACTACTAAAATAAAAAAAATCACATTCACTAATTAGGCTAAAACATTCATAAAATACCATTAATTCGTAAAATTGTAGGACAACAAATTTTTTAAACAAATAAAAATTGTTTGCAAAATAACAATTAACTTGGAAAAAGTAAGATTTGGTCTAAGCTTTTGATACTTGTCAAACGCTATCAAGAAAGTAAAATTTTCTAGCCAGATGCCCAGATGTCATGCCATTTCAAGCGCGGATAGCATTCGGATGGGTAACCATTTGTGACGTGCGACCGGATTGTGTCCAGCGGGAGATTTGACGCCAAAAATGATTGTGTGCGTGCGATAGATATGGTCTAATGTCTGCCTTAAAACTCAGATGTCGAAAAACCGGCTAAATTCGGGAGGTAGTTTTCTGCAGTTTTCCTATCCTCTGGCCAAATATCCAGGCAAATGAGAGTACTTCCAATGAAGTCGCATACACCCGCGGGTTCTCCCTGATTGTGATTAAATTCATAGATTGATTCGAAGCCCGAGTAAAGACCTCTGTTTCACCGGGGTTTTAAAAATAAAAAGGAAAAGTGCAATAGGTTTAAATCACAGTGCCAATAGACTGAAATTAACCATTCTTGCAAGACAATAATAATAAACAATCAATTAAAATAAAAATATAAACTCTTAATGTTAATTAAATAGACTATGAAATTAATAAAATACCCTTGATTCGCGGTATTCTATGAAAATAAAATTGCTTAACAAAATAAAAATGATTTAAACAGTTAAAAATTAATTTAAAAATACAAAAAATCTTGTAAATTATTCATTAATGAGGATCTGTGAGAAAATGCGAAAAAAGTAATGATTAAGGCCCTGTAATGAGTAGGTCACGTGACTATATTCCTACATTACCGACACTTTTCTTATTTCCTACTTATTTTCACACGAAAAGCCACATCGTGTTAAAGTTTTGGGATACCTAATAGGAAGCACGAAGAAAGGTGCTTTTTATTTATTTTCCCGAATTTTCAACTTGATTCACTTATAGGGTAGTTTTTTGGGTACCATGAAAGGGCCTCGGGGGAGGAGGTTAAATTGAATATTAATTACAGATTCGTATTAGAATCTTTGGTTTTCTCGGGCCACCTTAAAAATCCGTTAGTAATAAATGTTTGGATCAAAGAGTTACATATGAGATGAAATAATTAGTAGTAGAGCAGCAGAACTTCTCGGGCGCGGTTCTGTTCCGAGATAAGTGACAGTAAATCGGAGACTGATTATTTACTAATAATCGATAATGGTTCGTGTCCGGGCTAATATGCCATTAGTCGGTAAGGTAGATTCGTACACAGCTGATATAAATTATATTCTTATTAGGATTCTATTTTATCGACTTGATATAATTCGAATTTGCGGCTTATTTTTCGGTCGGTAATGCAGATTCCGACTCTATCATCAGTCATTATAGTACGTTCCTACTATGTATCAGGTTAATGTCAGATTGTTTGTCTAATGGTGTCATCTTAGCACGAACACGAATCATTATCGTCTGTCGGTAACTTACCAATCATTGGTACAATATTTATTAGCTCGGAACAGAACAATTATCCAAAATCCGTACTGCTATACTACTATGATTTCACTAAAAAATCTTGTTTTAAATTTATAATTTTGAACGCTTTTTAATTTGAAAATTTTTTAAATTAGAATAGTTTTTTAAATTGAAAACATTGCAATTTACATTAACAATCGAAGTCCAATAATTTTCGAAATTAGTAAATCAATCAGGTTCAAATGCTTTCAAAATAGAAACATAAAAATGTAATAAAAGGAAAAAATGTGAACATTTAAAATTTTGAAACCACTAAAGATGGAAAAACACATCTAATGGAAACTGTAATAATGGTGCTATTTAAAAAATGGTGCACTAGAAGTTAAGAATTAATTTTTTTTTAAATTCTAAAAGCTCCAGGATAAAAAAATCTGAATCATTTTAATTTAATAAAACACATCTTTTGGTAAGTTTTTCAATTTTCCGAGATTTCAAATTAAATAGTTTTTAAAAAACTGGAAACAGTAGTACTGACATTAAAAATTTTATTCCAGTAATTTTAAATATAAGGAAATCAATAAAAGATGAGTTTTTAACAAAAGTGCTCAATTTTTAAGACAATAATTAAATTTTCACAAAATATTTTAAGTTTCTACTAAAATGATAAACCTTAAAAAATATTAACCCCCTCCGACGTGTCAACGTGGAGTATTTTTTTCACGACCCCAAATGCAAACAGTACTAATGGCGCTATAAAAAAATAGTTGTGCGTTAAAAGTTAAAATTTGAATTAGTGAAATTTGTTTCTAAAATTTCTACAGGACTCTACGATGAAAAAATCTGACCTGAGTAGTCGTATAATTATCACCGTTTCGATATCGGGTGATCTGTCTCTTTCTACGCACATAGTGATAGGAAATTGCTTTCCACCAAATTGTTGGTTGAGCAAGTTTCAGTTGGGTCAACTTGGCAAGAACACTGCTTTCACCCTCTGCGTGTAAAAGGTCAATTCTGATTGGTGAGTGATAACATTCCACCAAGTATACAAGATACAACATCCCCATGAACGCCACCTAAAATGGTTATTCTTTTTTTATTATTTTAAATCAGACAAAATTATTCACTCAACTCATATTTACATAACTCATTATTCATAACTCATAATTGATAACTCATAACTCATGCCAAAAAACTTATAACTCATCATTTATAACTCATGACTCATAATTTATAACTCATAATTGATAACAATTTATAACTCAAAACGCATAACTCACAATTCACGACTCATAACTCACAACTCACAACTTATAATTCATTCTCATAATTTGTAACTTATACCTCATAAATCATTAATTGTAACTCATAATTCATAATGTATAAATCATACCAAACAACTCATGGTTCATATTATAACTCATAACTCATAGTTTATAACTCATGTCTGATAATAATTAAGAACTCACAACTGATAACTCATAATTCACAACCCATAACTTATCACTCATACCTCATAATTTGTAAATTATCTCAAAAAGCATAAATCATAGCTTATAACTCATACCAAATAACTCATAGCGCATCTTATAAATCATAATTCATAGTTTATAACTCATACCAGATAGTAATTTATAACTCACAACACATAACTCACAACTAATAGCTTACAATTCACGACTCATAACTCACAACTTCTGATTTATCACTTACACCTCATAATTTGTAAATTACAACTTAAAAAGCATAACTCATTGCTTATAACTCTTAATTTATCATGTATAACTCATAACACATAACTCATGACTCGTCATTTATAACTCACGCTTGATAATAATTTAAAACTAAAAACACATAAGTCACAATTTACGACTCACAACTTATAACTCAAACCTCATAATTTTTAACTTATAACTCATAAATCATAATTTATACCACATAACTCATAGCTCATATCATAACTCATAGTTTATAACTCATGTCTGATAATAATGAAGAACTCACAACTGATAACTCACAATTCACGACTCATAACTCACAACCCATAATTTATCACTCATACCTCATAATTTGTAACTTTTAACTCGAAAAGCATAAATCATAGCTCATAACTCATCATTCATAATGTATAACACATAACTCATGCCACATAAACTCATGAATCATCACCAATAACTCCTAACTAATCATTTATAACTCATAACTGATAATAATTTATAACATAACTTACAACTAGTGATTTATAATTTGTATGTTATAACCCATAAATAATAACTTATAATTCATAATCTATAACTCATAACACATAACTTATATCACACACAACATAACTGATGACTCATCCTCTATAACTCATAATTTATAACCCATACCTGATAGTGATTTATAACTCATAATTAATAACTTACAGCTCATAACTCACAACTTATAATTTATCGCTCATACCTCATAATTTGTAACTTATAATTCATAACTCATAACTTATAACTAATTACGAATTACTTGAAACACATTAGTAATAACTGATTATTTATAACCTTTAACTCATAATTTTTAACTCATATTTTTTATTCATACTTTATAACTCATAATTAATAAATCATAACTAATTATTAATTACTCATTGCGTGTTACACATTACTCGTTACGCATTTCTCATAACTCATTATTTTCAAATAATAATTCATAACTCACAAAGAGAGAGAAATTAGGAGAAATGAGAAAAGGGGAAATATGAAAAATGAGGGATGAAGTAGGGAAATTTAAAGGTGTTTTTTAGAAAATTTTGAATTTCAGGAAGACAGAAAAATTCTAATCTTTCTATATTGGTACATAAAACTCAGTGTAAAAATTAATTTTTAAGAAAAAATAAACAAATTTTTTATCCGAATAGTTAAATTTTGTACCAAGAAAAAAAAGGATTGTCAAAGAAGGGGTTCAACTTTCAACCAAGTAACTGCATTTTGAAAAAAAACACAGATTACATTTCTACCAAAAAAGTTAAATTTTCAGAAAGACAAATTTGCATCAAAAGAGTTCAATTTTTATCGAGGAATGTAAATTTTCTACAAAACAGTTGCATTTTCAACACAAAAAGACGAATTTTTAACAAAGCAACGAAAACTGTTTTTAAACAATGAACAAAAATCATAATATTTTTTAAACAAAAAAGTAAATTCTCAAATAACAATATAATCGCGGACTCTTAAACCAAAAAGAATTAGCTTTCAAATAAAATTAGAAGGAATTTCAAACAAAGGCATGAAATTTCTACAAAAGGAGATACATTTGCAACTAAAATGATAAAATTTTTAGTCAGAAAGATTAATTTTTAATCACAAAACTAATTTTTTACGAAAATAGTTCAATTTTAAATAAACTGATCAATTATCAACCAAAAAATCTGATTTTGTACAAAGAAGATTAAATTCTAAATAATTAGTCTAATTTTCAAACAAATAGTTGAATTTTCAATGAAAGAAGGTAAATTTTATACAAAAAGAATGAATTAATATTTTTAAATATATTTCTACAAGAAGAAATGAAGTTTCAAACCGAAATAAAGAATATTTAACAAAAAAAGATTTTTCAATAAAAAGAAAAAAATTCAACATAATTGTTCAATTTTTCAGCAAAAAAGGCGAATTTTCTAGAAAGCAGTTGAATTTTTAGTCCGAAAATATAAATTTGTAACAAAATAGTTGAATTTTTAAGAAAACAATTTAATTTATAACAAAAATAAAAAATTCGTAAACGTAAAAGATGAATCCTCAACCAAAAATATAATAGAAAATTTTCCATACTTTTAAATTAATTTTCAAACTAAATAAAGAATTTTCAATCAAGGAATATTTTTTAGTTGCAGGAGAAAAAAGTTTAACAAAAATGTGGAATATTTAAGCTAAATATAAGAATTTTCTACCAAGCAGTTGAATTTTTAACAAAAGAATTCAAATTTTCAACGAAATAATAAACTTTTTAACCGTAAAAGATAAATTCTCAACCAAAAATATAAGAGTAAAGTTCTCAAAATGAATTTTAAAAAAAAGAAAATTCTACTCTCTAAATTATTTTTGTCTACAATTTTTTCTATAGATTTACTTAGTTTTGACTTTCACTTTTAGAAGATTAAAAAATTTGTAGAAACAAAAAGGAATGTTTCAGAAACTCTTGAATTTCCGGATGAGAAAAAAATCCAATTATTTTTACCTTCGAACGTGTTTTTTTTAGAATGACATAGTTCAAACATTCGTCGAATCTAATGATTTATAAAAAAAATTAATAAAAATGTCATCGAAAGTTACTTTTTGTTCAGTAACTAGTTATAAGTACTATAGAAAAAGTTAGTTCGAATTGCCTAAATAGAAACTTTTTTCACTTTCTTAATTTTATAGTTTGCAAATCAAATTAAATAAGATGATAATTCATGAAAATTTAATTAAAAAAGAAATAGGCTTTAGTTAAAGTAAGATTTTTCAGTCACATTTTTTAACCAATCATTTGTATTTTACCTAAAAATATGCAATTTTTTATACCGGGAAAAATAAATATTTTAATAAATATATTAATAAATATGAATTTTCATAATATGAAATATTTTAATAAAATACGTAAGTATTCAACCAGATGGTTCAATTCTCGTATAAAAAATATTAATTTTCTACCAAATTGTTGATTTTTCCATCATTTTCAAAAAAAAGACGTATTATTACAAAAGAGTTAAATTTTTAACAAAAAAATTAACTTTCAACATTTTCTTCCATTTTCAAGCAAAAAAAAGACGAATTTTCAACACAAGAATTAAATTTTCAACAAAAGAGCTCATTTTCAACTAATAAGATGAATTTGCTACAAAAGAGATCTATTTCCAAGAAAAAAGTTAATTTGAACAAAATTTGAACTTTCTAGAAAAATACTTAAATTTTTAACAAAATACACAAATTTTAAACCATATGTTTGAATTTTCATATGAAAAATATTAATCTTCATCAAAAAAGTTCATTTTCAACCAAACAGTTAAGTTTCCTATAATTTTCAAACCAAAAAGACGAATTTTTTACTAAAGAGATAAATTTCTAACAAAAAAGTTAATTTTGAACAAAATTTGAACTTTCTAACAAAATACATAAACTTTTTCAAAATAATTAAATTTTAAACCAAATAGTTGAATTTTCATATAAAAATTAATAATTTTCATCAATAAAGTTGATTTTCAACCTAACAGTTGAATTTTCTGCCATTTTTAAAATAAAAAGACGAATTTTCAACAAAAGAGTAACGTTTTTTACGAAAAATTAATTTTCAACCAAATTGTTGATTTTTCTAGCAAACTGTATGAATTTTCCTCCCTCCAAAAAAAAGTATTTTGAAAGAAAATAGTTCAATTTTCAATGAGAGCTGGATTTTTAAATAGGATTATAAATCCTTAAATAAAATAGCTGAACCTTCTTGAGAATTTCTTTTACCAAGAAATGAATTTCCCAACCAAAATCAACAATTTGTAACAAAAAAAGAGTTAAATAGTTAAGTTAATTTTCATTAAAGAATGAAAAAAAGTTGAATTTTTAAACCGAAAATATGATTTATTCACAAAAAAGTTACTTTTAACCAAATAAAATAGTTGAACTTCAAAGAAAATGTATGAACTTTCAAACAAAATAGAAAAATATAATAGTTGATATTTTTCAAATAAAAAAAGATTGCATTTTGAGATCAAACACAACTGAATACAAGCAAAAAGACGAATTTTAAACAAAATAGCTTAATCATTCTATCAAAATATTTGAATTTTCTACAGAAATAAATTAGATTTTTGTACCAAGAAAAATCAATTTTAAAACGAAAAAGTTAAATTTTGAAACAAGAAAGAAAAACATTTCCACTGAATTGTTGCATTTTCAAGGCAAGAAGACGAATTTTTTAAAAAGCAGTTGTATTTCCAAATGGCAAATATGAATTTTCAGCAACAAAGTTTACTTTTCTACTATATAAAATAGTTGAATTTTTAACAAATTGCCTGAATTTTCAACAAATATAGATAAATTCTCCAAAAAAATATAATAGTGGATATTATTTCAATCAAAAAAGACTTCAATTTGAAATCAATCAGAGTTGCATTCAACCAAGAAATATGAATTTTCAAGAAAAGAGCTGAATCCTCAACTAAAAGAGATAAATTTTTTATCCATGCGATGAGTGAGGAAGGGGGGTGGGTATTTTTGAGTCGAATACGTAACATCTTTAACTACCTAAAAAAAGCGACTTTAGTGATTCTAAATTTTGTAAGAAGAATCTGAAAGATTTAAACACAATTTATTTAATTTTGCAGGATTAAAAAAAAGTCGTGAAAATTTGAATAATTTAAAAATTTTAGAAGGTTTAAAAATTTGTAAGGATTTTTTGATTGTTTGAGAATAGCATTTTAGGAGAAAATTGATTATGATTTTAAAACACTTCAAAAGATTTCCTTTTAAAAAAAGTTTAAGTTTTTAAAGCTAATGGTTCAATTCAGTAAGATTAACAAATAAAATCGAGTAGCTTCACGATATATTCAGAAGATTTAAAGAGAATGAAAAAAAAATTTGTTAACTGTAAAAGATTTTAAAAAATGATATTTTTTTTTTGAGATTTCAAACTAAAACTTTAGAAGCTTTTAAAGACTTTTGAAAGGTTTCAAATTAATAAAAAAAATTTCTTAAGATTCCTAGGAAATTTGGAAGATTTCAATCTATTTTTTTTTACATTTTGAATAATTTTTCAAAATTTGAAGAAAAATTCGAGTCAACTAAAAATATTTTTAGGAATTCAAGAGGGTTTGAATAGATTTAAAAATATGTTAAAACTTGAAAGCATTTTCCAAAATTTATCAAATATTTTGTTATTTTTTCCAAACTACTAAACGTTTTAAATATTGTTTTAAAACTATAAAATTTTTCCTACAATTTTGTAAAATTAAATATAATTTTTTAATCTTCTAGATTCTTTTTTGACACATCTGAAATATTCAAAAATCTTTCCTAATTGTCTCAAGAATCTTATAAAATTTATATTAATATAATTTTAAAAACCAGCTGATAATAATTTCAATATTCGTGTATATAAAATAAATATTTCAAAAGCATTCAGTGTTACATCAAAATATTAGAGTAATTTAAATAATAAATTATAAATTATAAAACAATCAATATTTTACTTCAATCATTTTTAAAATAAGTTATTGTTAACTCACAGGTATATAGATGTAACCATCGTCACAGGGTGACACATGTTTTGTACTTCTAAGAGGAAACTTGGAATAATTGATGACAATCTAAAAAAGGAAGAAAGTTCTTAGATTATTTAAATAAAATTATTAATTCGGAATGTATAAAAATTATTAAAAATTGATATTTTCTACCTTCGTTACATTTGCACATCGGCACCATGTAACTGCAGCAATACATCCATAAATAAGTACAGATAGTACTAAACATTTGCAATTAGCTTCTTTCTGTAAAGCACCGCAGAGAGTTTGGGAAACTGCTTTTTGCTAAAAGTTAATCAAGTTTTATTCAATTACTCAATCCAATCAGTTTAATTGCAGAAATAAAAACACGCGAAAAACAGAACGAATTTGCAATTAAATAAATAATTCTTCTAAAGTAACAATATTTATGTCAATAGCAATTATTTTTATCTGAAAATATTCTTAGAACTTTATATAAAAAAATATTATGAGCGATAGTTTACCTGAGATAGTATGTTTTACAGAAAATTTTAAAAACAAAATTCAAAAACAAAATTCTTTCTACACCATGTTGATATTACAAGATATAATATTCAATAATATTAAATTTTTCATCCTTGACATTTCTAAAATGTGCAATTCTTTTAGTTTTTGATACCATAAGGCTGATTTTTTTTTGTTTTTTTTTTGAAAAGCTTGAATTCAAAAATATTTAGTTTTAAATTTTTAAATTTTTGTTGGTTTTCATTTTGAAATTTTACAATGTTGAAGTTTCGTGTTTTGAATGATAAAAATATCAGGACAATTTCACTATTACATTTTCCAGAATTGCAAAATTTCATCCGCTGTTTAATTTAAGATATAAAAAACTTAATCATTTAAAAAGGAAAAGTTTCAAAAATGAATAATAATTCTGAATGATGTTTTAAAAATTATATTAATTATATAATTGTTTAATGTTTCTAATTTAAAACTACTATTATTTTTAAAAGTTTTTTTTCAGAATAATTTAATTTTAAGGGTTTATAATTTAAAATTTTTCATTTTGAACGGTGAATATGACTGTGGACTTTTTTTATCTTAGAGAAATTTTGTCTAATTAATTTGAATGTTACATTATAATTTTTTGGTATAATGAAAGTAAACAATTCTAGAATTTCAGAAGCTAAGACTTTGAAAAATTCAATTTGATTTTAAATTCACAATCATCAAATTTTAATCACTTTGGATTAAAAATAATTAGAATTCACATATTTTTAATTTGAAATGGATTTAATTTCGAACTCTTTAATTTAAAAATAATAACATTTTAGTTTATTCGAATTTTGAATATTCCACTTTTCAAAACCATAATCGAAAAATATTGAATTTTTGACGTTTTGTAATTGTAGTATTTTCGAGATTAGAATTTATTCAGTTCCGAGATTCATCAATTCAAAATAAAATTGTTCAATTTTGAATATTTTGAATTGAAAATGATAAAATTTCAACTATTTTTTAATAACATTGTCTAATTTTGCACATCTCTTTTGAAGTTTTTTAATTTTGAGAGCTTTTGATTGAAAAATGTTCAATTTCATTATTAAATTTTAAACACTTTCAATTAAAAATAATTTAGGTTTAGTTCCCTTGAATTTTAAATAATCCAATTTTTAAAATTATAATTTTAAAATATTCAATTTTCAACGTTTACAAAATGTTGGATTTTCGAAATTTTAATCTAGACTCATTCAGTTTCGATATTCTTCAATTCAAAATAAATTTGTTTAATTTCGAAAGCTTTCAATTAAAAATGATACAATCTCAACTCCTTTTTAATGAAATTATCCAATTTTCATCATTTGATTCTGAAATTTTTCAATTTTGTAAGCATTTATTTAAAAAATTTCAATCTAATACACTTTCAAATTATTTAATTTTAAATTGTTTAAAATATAAATAATACAATGTCCAATGTTTGAATTAAGAAAAAAATTTTTATTATAATTTGAAATTATTTCATTATCAGCGTTTTAAAATTGTCGTATTTTTAACATTTCAATCCGAATTCATTCAGTTTCAAGACTCTTCAATTCAAAATAAAATGTTTCAATTTTTAATGGTTTTTTTTATTTGATTTGGAAAATATAGAATCTCAACTATTTTAAATGAACTTGTTCTACTTTCACATTTTTATTTTAAAACTTCTCAATTTTGAGAGCATTCAATTACAATTAAAAAAGAATTAAAAACGCTTTAAAATTATACAATTTTGAAAGGCTTTAAAAATAAACAATACAATTTCAGTTCCCTTGAATTAAGAAAAAAATTATTTTTAAAATCATAATTTCAAAATATTTCAATATTAAAGCTTTGTAATTGTGGAAATTTATTCTTCAATTAAAACAACATTCAAATTTTAAATGGCTTGATTGGAAAATTATAGAATCTTAACTCATTTTTAATGTTATTGTCTCATTTTCACAATTTTATTTTGAAATTTTACAATACTAATAACTCTTTATTTTTAAATGTTTATATTAAAACACTTTCAATTTAAAATTCTTCATTTTTAACGTTTTGAAAGTGACGTATTTTTTAAATCTTAATCCCGAATTCATTCAGTTTTGAAAATCTTCAATTAAAAATACAAATTTTCAATTTTAAAAGGTCTGATTTGGAAATGATAGATTTTAAACTTCTCTTTAATGAAATTAATGAAATTGTCCAATTTTCACAATTTTATTTCCAAACTTTTCAATTTTGAGAAATTTTATTTTAAATTTCAAATTATTCAATTGTAAATGGTTTTGATTAGAAATACATAATACAATCTTAGTTCCTTGAAATTTTAAATAATATATTTTGGAAAATTGCAATATGAAAATATTCCACTTTTAAAGTTTTGAAAATGTCGTGTTTGCGAAATTTTAATCTAAGATTAAAAGTCTCAGTATTGAGATTCTTCAATTTAAAATTAAAATGTTCAATTTTGAATGATTTGATTTGGAATTTATAGAATCTGAACTCCTTTCTAATGAAACTGTCCAATCTTCACAATTTTATTATAAAACTTCAATTTTGAGGGGTTTTGATTTTTAAATGTTTAATTATTAAAAATTATATTTTAAAATTATTTATTCTATCCCGTTTTAAATATATGTTCAATCTCAATTTGTAATTCCTTTTATTAGAAATAATACAATTTTAATAATTTTGAATTTTAAATAATATAATTTTCAAAATTAAAATCTGAAAATAATCGATTACAAATTCTTCAATTTCAAACACTTTAAATTTCAAATTATTCATTTTTAAACGCTTATATTTAGAAATAATTCAAGTTTAATTACTTTTCATTCGTTTTGAAATAATTGAACGCCTTAATCTAAAATTGTTTGATTCGTAGCAGTTTCAATTCATACTCGTTCAATTGGTTTTTTGATTTAAAAATCCCTCAATTCGAGATTATTAATTATGAATTATTGTTTCATATTTCATATTCGAATTTTTTATAGAAGATATTTTGTGTAGAAAAAATTTTGTACATAATATTCTCAATTTCAATGTTTTGAGAATATTTACAGATTAAAAAAAATTATTATTTAATTCTCGCAGATTTTATTCAGGATATATTATATGTAGTAAATATTTTGTGTAAGAAATATAATCAGCGTTTTCCCAAATGAAGTAATCAAATAAATTTCTCTCAAATTCTTTAGATTTTTATTTGTTCTTACTAAAATAAATTAACGAAAAAATTTTATAAATATTATAATTGAACAATGATTTATATTAAAGACTCACTTCCTCATTTTCACGATTCATTTTCGATCCCACGTCTTAAAACTACATTAAATACCGATTCGTATCATCCTAATCGATTTCCATTATTCTTTTCATTTCATATCAATCGTCTGAAAAAAATGATTTATTTATTATTAATAACGATTGTAACACTATCGATTTTTTAAAAATATATTTAAATATAAATACACTCTAGAGAGTGTTCGATCCCTCTGGTGCAATTTTCTGCATCCATTTTTTCTCACAAAAAAAAGTTGCATAATCCGGATGCATGGATGGAAGCGAATTTATGAAGTGAAGCTGCAAAAATTCGTGATTTATGCATTTCTATTTCATGGTTATTTCCTCGAGATGGAAAATGTAAATTCTTTTTTCGATATCCTGCGAAAAAAAAATTCCTCTACTATGAAAAGTCTTGCGTATATGATATTTAATTTGTTTGTTTTATTTAGAAAAAAATAGTTCAAACGGCTTATATTAAAAAAAGCAAGAGTCGACTTAGCCCCACTGCCGACTTAGCCTCACTGTCGACTTAGCCCCACTCTCCTCTATAATATCCTTATTACCTATTTTTATGATCAAATTTTAACATTTATTTCGCAAACATTTTTGTTTAAAAGGTAAAAATTGTCCAACATACGGCAAGAGAATTCAAGTTGAAGGAAATAATAGCGAGGCAATGTTTGTCTCCGGAAAATAAACAGCAGCGGAAAAATATTTTAGAATAGAAATTGACCTACTTTGGTATATACATATATACAATTGCTATTGGTGACAAATTTTTTGTTGGAAACCTTAATGCTATATTTACTAAAAAGGAAATGTTCTTCCCTACAACGAGTTTTATTACCCCAAGAGCTAGAAATATATTCCAACGGGACAAATAAAAAATTCCAAAAAATAAAATTTTCGTCACTGTAAAATTCCCGAATTGTAAAATTTTAGAACAATAACATTTCCGAATGATGATATTCCCGTAAATAATAAAATTCTCGAGGGATGACTGGAAAATCCAGAAAAATAAAATGTCTGACGCTGTAAAATTCCCGAATAATAAAATTTCTGACAGTTTATAATATTACTGAATTAAAAAATTCCCGAATATAAACAATTAAAACAATTGTTATTTATTCAATATTATTTATTTAAAATGCCCTAATAAAATAATTTTAATATTTGAACTTTCTACAATTATTGCTCAAATTTAAAATAATAATAATTGAAAACAATTTTCATCCA
>NC_046658.1:168431489-168440741 GCF_010883055.1 Belonocnema kinseyi | reverse complement strand
TTTCAATAAAAAATAATATTTTTAGGGGCAACTGGAAAATCCCGAAAAAGAAAATTCCCGACACGGTAAGGTTCCTAAATAGGAAAATTTCTGAACAATAAAATTTTTGCATAATAAAATTTAAGACAGTTTGTAATATTACTGAATTAAAAAATTCCGGAATAATAAAACTCCCGACTTTATTATTAATATTAAAATACCCACACTAGAAAATTTGCGAATTTTAGCGATTACAATCTGTTTATTCACTAATATTATTTAGTTATTAAAATGCAATTATGAAATATTTGTTTAAAAAAATCTAATGTTTAGAGTCCCCAAGATTATTGTTTGAATTAAAAAATATTAATTATATTTCAAATGAAAATCATTTTGAATAATTTTTATTAAAATCCAAACATTGATCTGAGAAAATTTAAACAATGAAAAATTGTTGTCATGAAAATATTTATTTATTGTATTTTGGATAAGCAAATATTGATTAAAAAAAATTTTTTTATTGTTTAAAATCCGGAATTTTTCTTATTATTAAAGGAATTTCAATTCAGTATTTTGTCAATTTGAAGCTCTTAATTGATTTATTAAATTGAGAGACAGAAAAATAACGAAAATTAACATTTCTGACTCTGTGGAATTTCTGAAAAACATGAAATCTTTTGATCAAAAAATTGTTTTTCTATATTCAATGCACAACATTATTATTTGTATTTAAGAAACAAGATTTTTATGACGAGAGCAATCATTTTTACGAAAACTACTATGCGCATTTTCCAAAAAAAAACTTGCATTGAGAATTTTTTTCAATTCTTGTTATTTTAAATTCAAACAATGTTTTTCAAAAATTCATTCCACGTTTAAAAGAAAATTTCTTAAGTCCAATTATAGAAAATTCTCTAAATTAAATTGCGGAAATGATCAAATATCCGAAACTATAAAAATCATCCGGAATTCAAACAATTAAAACATTATTTTTTATTAAATATTTATCTTTATTAGGAATGAAATGATGAAATACTTTATCAAAAGCAATTTTCTTCATTATTTTAAGTTGAAAAAAATTATTGTTTGAATTTAAAATAACAATAATTAAACAAATATATATTCAGATGGAAAATTTTGTTTGAAAATGTGCAGAGTATTTTTAAAAATTACTTGAAAACTCAATTTTTAATTAAAAAAAAAAAATAACCAAAGACAAATTTCGAAATAAGTTAGTGCTGAATTGAATCCTGTAAGATTTATTTGCAAAATTTTATTATTTTAGAAGAAAATTTATGGAGAAATTAATTTGCAACAGAGGCACACCATTTTTTAAACTTTATTTATTATACAAGTCTCATACAATCATTGTTATTTTAAATTTATACAATAATTTGTTAAACTTTAAGCGACAAAAAAATTCTTTGATAAAAAATTTCATTATTATATTTTTATTAAATAATATATATTTAAAAAAATTTAATTTCTTTTCTTCAGAAATTTTATAATTCAGGATTTTTCTAGTTCAGATATTTTATGAGTAGGCAATTTCCTGTCAGTTATTCTTCAAATTAGGATTTTTATATTTCGGCAATTTTATAATTTGGGCTATTTCATTATTCGGGAATTTTATTTTTCGTGATTTTTCAGTCGTTATACGATTTTCATAGTATTTTTACTAAATTATTGTAATTTTAAATTTAAACAATAATTTAAATAATGCATTAAACCCTTTTTGAAAAATTTTCTATATTCAAAATATTTCTGTATAGTATCAAATATTTTTAATTCAGAAATTTACCGTCGAAAAATTTAATTAATGATAATTTAATTTTCTTCAATTTTCAAAAGTTGGATTTTTGACTATTAGGATAAAATGGTTAAAATTAAATTCAATTTGTACGTTTCTTTAATTTTCAACAGTTGAACATTCAAGAAAAAAGTGAAATTTCTATTAAAAAACAATTGTTAAAGATGTTATATTCACCTTATTTCACATAATTATTTATTAAATAAATATTTCAAAGAATAAATTTAAAAATTTGACAAGTCACTTTTTTTTAAAGCGGGTTGCCCTTGGCAAATAATTTTTTGTTAAATTAATGATAATCTACTGGAATCTCAGTAAGAAGCTTATGAGAGTAAAGAAAATTTCAACTCTGATTATTTTTTTTTATAGAAATTAAGAAAAAATACCCCATTATAAAAAATTTTTTACCAACGCGAAGTACCTTCTTCAAAAGCACGTGCGTAAATCACCAGTTGCTTCCATTTTTTCAAACCCTGTCTTACGAACCGTCGGCAAACTTTCACATTTCACCAACAATCAACCTTCACTGCTAAAATAATTACAAAAAATCAAATTTTAAAAAAATCCAAAAAACCCTATGATACCAAAAAAATCCCCATCAAAATATTTTTCTTTTTCCCCACACTTCTCTTATCCTGAAAAATCTATTTTTAAACACACACAAAAAATATTTCCCCACCAATATAATCACTCTTGAACTAAAAAAAATTGGCGTCACTTTATTAGGTCGTTAAATCGATTCAATCAACCGTAAACTCGAAATGGTGTTAACAATCAAGTGATAAGGGATGCATTATGTCAAAGCGGGCATAAACAATTTTTTTTAAATGGGTTCTATACCTTCGTTTCGCGATTATTTCTTGCTGCAGGCGATGCACAATTTTTCCAGTGGATTTCATTATTTTTTTCGTGGGTGGGACACTTAAAAAAAACCTTTTAGGGTAAATTTGACCGGACGTCGATTTTTTAGGTTGATGAAAGCAATAGGGGTGGATCTATCCCCTAGGAACGTCCAGGGGCGACTGGTGAGCGACGCCAGAACGGCGCCCTCCGACGTCATATGAGCTTTCACGAAAACATCGACTGTGGCAAAAACCACCCCGCCACTCTCCGATTTGAGTGAAAATAGAGACATACTAGTCAGACAGGGAATATCGCTCCAGGGTCCGGCGAGACGTCGCTGCGACGCCGCTATCCTTCAGGATCGATTCAACTTTGTGGTCCTGAAAACAAGAGCCACTATCCGGATTAAATCTGATTAAAAAACAATTATTCTTTTTTAAACTTTTTTATTTCAATTTTTTAATCTAATCTCAATTTCTACTGTAAATTAGATTTTTCACTTGGAAACATAATTTCATTTTCAAATTTAATAAGGCATTGCGTAACTATTTAGGCTAGGCTGGGCCGAAAAATTCAAAATTATTAGATTTATTGGTAATAGCACTGAAAATTGATTGACAAATTTTCAAATTTTAAACTTTCTAAATTAAATTAGGTACAAGTTAATAACATTGCATTCGATGTCATTTTTCGAAATTTTTTATTTCCACGAAAAATATTTTTGATTACTTTTTTCCGTCTAAGGTTATTTATTTCCTTGAAGTTTATAAAAAAAGGTTAAAAAAATTGTCCATACACAAAAAATGTTAGCGTTAACAATTTTCAACAGACTTGCCTGATGGAGAAAACTTTTTTTTTAATTTGCTTTTTATACGACAAAGAAATCATAATATTAAAACTAAAATATATCAACCAGAATAAATTAATGATTTTAAATTTTTAAAATTTTCACATTTGAGTTTTACATGGATGAATTTTCAGCAAATGAATAAAAACTATTAAATTAATTTAAAAAATTGAAATCTTGACCATTTACAATTGACTATATAAAATTCATCTGTTAAAAATTGAAGAAATTTGAAAAATGCAATTTAGTTTTTTTTTAATTTTCAACTTTTCAAAACTCAACTATTAAAAGTTCAGATGTTAAAAATTAAAAAAAATTAAATTCTCAACTGTTAAAGATTTAATATTCAATTTTCAACAGTTAAACACTTGAAAGTTGAAAATTTAACTTTAATTTTAAACTGATAAAAAATAAATATTTAACTTTTTTCGATTTTAAACTGCTACATATACCTGTATAATATAGTTGTTGAAAATTAAAGCAATTTGAAAATTTATTCTTCAATTTACAATTTTTGGAAATTCAACTGTTAAGACTTCAACTGCGGAAAGTGAAGAGAATAGAATTTTGAACTGCTTAAAATTCAAGATTCAATTTGCATCTGTTTAAATTTAAACTGTTTAAAATTTAACCACTGAAAATTAAATTTTTAACTGTTCAAAATTAAATATTTAATTTTCTTCAATTTTCAACCGTTGAAAATTCAATATACAATTTTCTCAAATTTGTCACTGTTTATATATAACTTTATAATACAAACGTTGAAAATTAAAGCAATATGAAATCTAAATTTTCAATTTTCTTCATTTTTCAACCGCTAAAAATTGAATTTTCAACTCTTGAAAATTCAGTATTCAATTTTTTGCAATTTTCGACTGTTTATATATAACTGTAAAATATAAATGTTGAAAATTGAAGCAATTTGTAAATTTAATGATCAATTTAATTCAATTTACAACTTTTAGAAATCCAACTTTTAAAAGTTCAACTTTAGGCAATTCAACTGTTAAGTTTATAACTGTTGGAAATTTAAGATTCAACATTAAATTTTTAACTATTGAAAATTAAACTGTTGAAAATTAGAGAAAATCTATTTTTAGGCCTTTGAAGATCCTTTTTTTTTTCTTTTCTTTCATCTTCAATTTTCAACTGGTTCAGAATTCAACTGTGCAAAACTGATGAAATTACACAATAAGATTTTCGTCGACTTTCAACGTTTGAAAATTCAACTGTTAAAAGTTCAACAGTAGAAAATTAAACAAAATGGAAATCTCAACTGATGAAAATTCAATAATCAATTTTCAACTACCAAACATTAAACTGTACATAATTGAACCGCTGAAAATCGAATTTTCAACTGCTGAAACATCAATATTAAATTTTCTTCAATTTTCAACTGTTGAAATTGATAACCTTTGATATTATAAAGGTTTATAAAATAAACCATTTAATCATATTAAAAAATATTTTTTTCAGAAAATTCTAATACTGAAAAATATGCCCGAAGAGAAAACTAAATTGCGGCAAAATATGCCTGAAGCGAAAATGAACATCCGGCAAAATATGCCGGAAGAGAATACAGAACGTTAATCAATCTTCTCGAAAATTTAATTTATTTATTAGGAACAATTAAGAAGGGAAAGTTAGAAATTAGAACTGAAAACCATCGATCACAGCAGTTGATGAGATAACTGAACTTTTCGCTTCCTCGTGAATAAACGTCCTGGAGAAACTTTGTCTGGCCACAGCCAAACTTTTCTACTTAAAACGATGAGAAAGATAAATTTTTTAAATGCAGTATTATACTTTTAGGTAGTAATTTCTCATTAAAAAAAATAATTATCTGCCATTTTATAGTAAGTATTTATTAACTTTCCTAATTCAACATTTAAATTAATTTTATTTAAATTGGCCTTTTTTCGCTTACATTTTGTCTAAAGTCATCTTTTCTTGTCAAATAATTAACTACTTGTTTTAAAGTTAAAAATTCGTTCTTTTTTGGTTATATATTAAGTTTTTAACTAATAATTTAACTATTTTATTTTTAGTGGAAAATTTATATTTTTTAGTTAAAAATGTAACTATTTTGTTTAAAAATCTATCTTTTTAAGTTGAAAATTCAAGTATTTTTTTAATTTGCCTTTTTGTGGAAAATTAACCTTTCTGGGGGAAAATAAATTTTCTGGGTTGGAAATTAATTATTTTTTATTAAAACCCAACTGTTTAGTAGTAAATTAATCTTTTTTAGTTGAGGCTTAAACTGCTTTTTGAAATTTCGTCTTTTTTGTTGAATTTAACTATGTTTTATTTGTTTATTTGTTTGGTTGAAAATTCATATTTTTGGATTAAAAAATCAACTACTTGGTTTAAAGTTCAATTTCTTTTCTAAATTAATTTTTTTCGTTGAAAGCTCATCATTTTAGCTAAAAAAATCATATTGTTTGTCTAAAATTCAACTGTTTTGTAGAAAATGGTCTTTTTAGCTTGAAAAATGGACAATTTCGTAGGACCTGAAACCACTTAATTTAAAATAATTTATTTTTGGTTGATTGTTAATTAAACGGTTTTTATTAAAATATAACAATTGAGTATAAAATGGACTTTTTTATGAAAAGTCATATTTTTGTGTTAAAAATTCAACTGTTTTGTATACATTTAACTCGTCTTTCTGAATACAAAATTCAACAATATTGTTGAAATTTTCTTTTTTTTTCTAGAAAATCAACTTCTCTGTTGAAAATCCATGTACTTGGCTGCAAGTTACATTACTTTGTCACAAATTAATTTTTTTGAAAAATGTCTTTTTTTATCTGACCTCTGGTGTAAATTTTACTTTTTTGTTGAAACTTTTTTTTTTTATTGAAAACTAATTTTTTCAACTGAAAATTTAGCGGCTTCATTTTAAATTTATCCTTTATAAGTTAAAAATTCAACTGTTTAATAGAGAATTAATGTATTTGGTTGAAAATTCTCCTTTTTTGTTAGAAAGTTAATCCAGTTTCTTCAAAATTCGTCTTTTTTGTTAGGAATATAATTTTGTTTCTTAAAAATTTATCTCTTTCGTTAAAATTTTTTGTTATTGTTTACAATTGCATTGGTTAAATATTTGTTTTTTCTCTGATGAAAATTAATTATTATACTGTAAATTTGACGAATCCGTTTTTGGTTCGAAAATGATATTTTTTAGTTGAAAATTCAAATATTTTCTAAAAAATTGATCTATTTGGCATGAAAGTACAACAGTACAACAATTTTTTTGTTGAAAATTACCTTTATTTTTAGAATTAAGTGGATTGGTTAACTGGTTGAAAATTCGAATGCTTTGCCGTAAATTCGTGTTTTCTGCATAGAAAATTCGTCCTTTTTATATACAAATTAATTTTTTTGGTCTTTTCGGTTTAAAAATTCAACTGACTAGTAGAAAATTAACTTATTTGTTGAAAATTCAACACTTTTGTTAAAAGTTAATTTTTTTTTGTTAAAAAAATTTAACTATTTTTTTGTACATTTGTCTTTTTAAATAGGAAATTCGTGGGTTTGGCTAAAAAATTAATCATTGTTGGCAGAAAATTTTTTTTTCGTTGAAAATGATCTTTTTTGAAAATTTAACTAGATTCTATCAAATTCGTCTTTTTGGGTTGAAAATTCAATTGATTGGTTACAAAACGAACTATAGAAAATGAGTCATTTTCCAATGAAATTTTTTTTTATTAAAGTCCTTTTTGGGCTGAAAATCAATTTTTTAACGAAAATTGAACTGTCGTCGAAAAAATCATCCTTCTAACTTAAAAATTCAAGTGACTGATTGAAATTTGACTTTTTCTCGTAGTTTTGGGTAAAAATTCATCTCTTTTTGCAGAAAAGTATTTTTTTCGTTTAACATCACCTTTCATGCAAATTTAACTTGATTTTATTAAAATTTTTTTGGCTCAAAAAATCAAGTATTTACTTATAAATTCAATTAGTTTTTGAGAAATTCAAATGTTTTGTTGTAAAGTTGTCATTTTAGATAAAAAATTGTCCTTTTCTAATGGAAGAGAATCTTTTTTGATCAAAGTGCTGTTTTTAGTTGAAAATCAACTTTCTTAAAAGACAGTTCAACTATCGTATACGAATTTCGTCTTTCCAGCTTAAAAATTCAACTGATTGGTTGAAAATGAACATTTTTGTTCAAAATTTGACATTTTTGAAAAATCTTATCTTTTTTTGGTAAAAAAAATCAACTGGTTCGTTGCAACTTCTTCTTAATAGGAAATTCGTCATTTTGAATACAAAATAAATTTATTTCGACAAAAAGTAATTTTTTTCGTTGAAAATGACCTTTCTCTGGAAATTTAACTGGATTCTACCAAATTCATTTTTCCGTTTTGAAAATTTAACCTTTTACTCACAAAATAAACTATTTTATTGAAACTTTAAATGCTTTATTGTATATTGATATTTTAAGTCAGAAAATTCTTTCCTTTGTAATAAAAATTTTTTTTGTGTTGTCAAAATCCTTTTTTAGTGAAAATTACCAAATTTTCACAAAAATTCATATTTCCGTTAAGAAATTTAACAGTTTTGTTCTACATTCGTTTTTTTCTATAGGAAATTTTTCCTATTGGATGAAAAATTGATCTTTTTGGCAAAAAAGTCATTAAAATTTCTAGGTAAACAATTCAACGATGTATTTGGTTAAAAATTTTACTATTTTGTTGAAAATTTTATTTTTAAAACTGAAATAGATTCAATTAATTGGGAGAATCGAAATAATCAATATAATGTTGTTAACTAAGAGTGAATGCCTTATTTAATTAACAAATAGACCTAGAATTTTATCTTGATGGTTACGTAAATATTTCTCCACTAGACCTTACGCCCTAGGATTAGGGATCTAATAAAAATAGGTCATTCTTAACATCCTGAGGATTTTTTCGCCTAGAAGCGTGTCGGATTTCTGAGAGAAAAAACACGACTCCGTATGTCGTATAATAAAGAAGTTCTTGCGGCGCCAAGTCGACGGATGACTATCGATTACAATTCAAGGATACGCGCATGCTGATCTCTTCTTTTATAAAGCAAACTCATTCACCCCCAAATTATCAGCCGAAGCTTCATGGATGCTGTGCAGCTCTTAATTATCTATTCTTCCTAATTATTACAATTTACCATTTTCGCTGCATATATACATATACTTATATACCAATTTTTATTTCACAGAAATGCCAATTAATTAGTAGCCGTTTTATTAAATGCCTACTAATGCGCATCTACTTTGCACTTAATTAAACTGAAAAATTTACCACGTAATAACAACTTAGTTGATAAAAAAATTATTTCAAATTTCAAAAGTACAAAGTAAAATGGGCAGACTAATAGTTGACATTAACCCGTAACCTAGCCTACGTTAACCCGTACATTGTCCGACTTTACCTTGTATCCTAGATAACTTTATCCCGTACACTAGCCAACTTTACCGTGCACAATAGTCGACTCTACCTCGTACAATAGCCGACTTGACCCCTGTTTAAAACTTGTAGAATGTTTTTTAATTATTTATTTAAACAGATAGAGTTCGCCGGATGCAGTAAAAAGTCAATGAAAACTCATAATTTCAAAAACAACTATTAATTTATTGACTGAAGTTAAGTTCAGCAGACTAAGACCTTTTTATTTCTTCTCACATTGCACTTTACACCATTAAGCCATTTCCCTTTCGGGGTAGGCGTGACTCACTCGGCAGGGGAAAGGAGTAGTGTGTGGATGGGATAGAGATTTTTCAGATTGATCC